>NC_081553.1:40980311-41037811 GCF_963082655.1 Stomoxys calcitrans | reverse complement strand
CTTGTTTTTTTTGCTGAGGAGGAAAAACCACATACAACAAAAATTTCTAGCAACTCCAACACATGCATATTTTTTTAAGGATTTTCACTCACATATGTTGAAGTACAAAAACTTCAATGTGGACGTGCACAAGTTTTGTGGCAGCAAGCTCTGCATATTTTGAACGAAAGCAAGCCATAAGTATGAACAGAATGGTGGCCACAGGTTTCTTTTCTTTACTTCATGGTCTTTGGTTGAAGAGTCATATATTTTAGAAATACTCAAACTTTAAGTCACTTGAAACCACACTTTCTTCACTTGTGCACAAAATCCTACGCAATATTGAGGGAACTACAAAGAAAATGCTTTAAGAACAATCAGAAGCAAAAAAGTCGGTGGCAAACGATTATATTGATCACTATTTCACTTCCGATCCCCATGAGTAAATTTTTGCTAGGTTTTTTTTTTACTCCTTTTTTTTCGATTTTCTCCCACTGTCCAACAGACCATTGGCGATTAAGGAACTTAGTTTTTTTATCGATTTTATCCCACTGTGCCACAGACGATTGGCGATTATGAAACCTTGTCTAAGGATCTAAGACCCTAGAAGATCCTTAGACAAAGTTCCATAATCGCCAATCGTCCGTTCCACAGTGGGAGAAAATCGAAAAAAAAAACTAGTAAAACTAGTTGGGTATTCAAAACTAAAATTAAAAAATTTTGAATTGTTACAAACAGAGTGACATGGTAAGAGTACTCGCCATCCTATGGTAGAGGCTATTAAGACATCTTAAATGCTTTGCTCCTCCTGTTTTGTTATGCCATGAAATAAAACTAAAGAAATGTCACTTGTCTTCCCAATTAAACACACAACAAGTTTTGACGCATTCCTTCAGAGTTTTTTACCCCACTTGGTTATCGCCTATGGGAAGACTGAGCAGTCAACGTTAATTGAAAGCTAAATTGTATGGGACATGGTACCGAACAAAAGGCCTCATTAATTTCATACCATAATTCAGCTTTAATTATTACAGAAAATATCACATTACCAGTGTAGTTACAAAATAATAGTCGGGTGTGAAAGCAGGATGGCGAAAGCCAAGAAAAGTTGAAGACATAAAATCAGGCAAGGAATACAAATGAATAAGAAAGTAGAAGAAAAGCTTGAATTTAATAGAAAACAAGTAAGGAAAGGCTCTCCATTCATCATTCCTAAGAAAACGAATCGCGAATGCTCTCACTCCAGTCGGCACTTGGGCCAGGAAGTCGGATCCTCAGTCTATCCTCCGCATCCATAACATCCAGAATCGAACAGTGGCCGCAATCATCCTCCTTCAGCATGCCGAGCCTAAGCGCGACCTTGGCGGCTCAGTTCCGAATATGGACCTCAATGAGCATCGCCTCCAGGCCTGCCTGTGGTGCGGATCTTAGTGACCCCGTCGCAGGCCAGTCTCTGAACCTTCTCGAACTCCCTCGCAAGCGTTCTCTTCTCTACGGCATTCCACCATGCCAGTGCTCCATAGATTAGTACTGGTCTCACGATGGCCGTATATATTCAATAAATCATCTTGGGGATAATCCCGCACTTCGTCTTCTAGAACTCCCTCGCACGCGTTCTCTTCTCTACGGCATTCCGCCATACCAGTGCTCCATAGATTAGTACTGGTCTCACGATGGCCGTGTATATTCAATAAATCATCTTGGGGATAATCCCGCACTTCGTCTTCGTGATTCTGTGGAATATCTAGACCCAGGAACTCCGCGACTAAGTTGGAATGCGTCTAGAGGGATCTGGGTCTGAGACTAGTGGTTTTGGCTGGGCAGTTTAATGGGTGAGGTGTACCGTGTAGTCCCAGTACATAATCGGGACACATATCCATCTTCAATCCTTGCTCTGTAGGGGTTGAGGTGGCTTCATCTGCCAGATTATAATTGAGCCAGAACTACTCTGGCTTGCCGGGGGAGGTCAATTTCTTCAGGTGCAATGGGAGCTGGTCGTTCTTCAAGGACAACATTTACCCCATAGCTATTCACCACATCTCCTGTTGTGTCGGTATGAATGTTGTCTGGATCCGCTTGATATGCCGTTTTATTTAGAGGTTCTCTTTTGTAGCGTTGAACCTAACGCATTAGATCCACCCCAAGGCTTCTGGGCGGTGGATACCTATCCACAAGTTGATGACTTGAATGGCCCCTGCGATAACAGCCCCGAAGGTATTGCTTAGACTGGGTTGCTGGGTTGCCCAAAAAGTAATTGCGGATTTTTTAAAAGAAAGTAAATGCATTTTTAATAAAAATTTGAATGAACTTTAATCAAATATACTTTTTTTCTAAAGCAAGCTAAAAGTAACAGCTGATAACTGACAGAAGAAAGAATGTAATTACAGAGTCACAAACTGTGCAAAAATTTGTCAACGCCGACTATATGAAAAATCCGCAATTACTTTTTGGGCAACCCAATAGTTACGAGTATGTCTTGGCAGGGGTAGGATTTTTATCTCCTAATGGATTTTTGTCTCCGTTGCAGTTCGAAGAGCAGCATTCTGATAGATCAGAATGTTATTACACTGCGTGTCGCATAGCTGGCGCTGCATAACTTACCACAGATCGGCCAATTGCTTTGTACGTGGTCAATAAGGTTTCTTTGTTGGGAGAATTTGTAAGAGGTGTCAAAAGTGACACCAAGTATTTTGGGACACTTGATAATCGTTTTTCCATCGATTATCACATTCATGTTCTTAAAAAAATGTGGCTGAAGATTTGGTGGCAGATATCTTCAAATCTCTTGCAGAGAAATAAGCGGCAAGTTCGTTGAGGCACACGTTTTACCTATCGCAGAAGTCTGTAATGTGTGGGGGGGCTAATGCCACAATCGTACATTCGCTCCTACATCCTACAATCTCTATGCCGTCTGTAGGGTGTGGAATGGAGTATAGGTAGAGATAAAAAAGTGCCGGAAATATGACCCCGCCTTTGGTAACTCCCTGTTTCACTCTGCGGTGTTTCAGTCTAAAATTCCACAAATGATTGGCGACCCCACAGATAATTCTGTTAACAGAGGCGATGATTGGTGTACTCTCTGAAGCCGACCCAATCGGCCTTCTTCTGATTTATAAACGTTCGGCGCTCGGAGTTTATGAAATCGGGTGGTCTGTTGATGGGGAGAATTGTAAGAAGGTGATCTAATCCCATAGGAGGCCACCTTAGCGAAGGGGTTAGCATGTTCGCCTATGATGCTGAACGCCTGGAATCAAATCCTGGTGAGACTATCAGAAAAAATGTTCAGCCGTGGTTTTCCCCTCCTAATGCTGTCAACATATGTGAAGTACTATGACATGTAAATAATTCACTCCAAAGGGGTGTCGCATTGCGGTACGCCGTTTGCACTTGGCTTTAAAAAGGAGGCCCCTTATCATTGAGCTTAAACTTGAATTGGACTGCACTCATTAATATGTGAGAAATTGGCCCCTGTTTCTTAGTACCCAAAGAAATGACGGCTTGCCAGGATACGCCACTCAGGAAATCAGGGGATGCAATGGAAATATCTGACATGCTGCTGCACCTCCTCGCAATCTTAATGGGGACATCCTCCTTCACCGTGCAAAACGTGGCTCTTCAATCTGTTGTTGTTGTAGCAGTGCGTTATACACTGAGGCGGCAGCCTTCATCGGGTCAATCCGGTACAAACAACCGGCTGCCACGGGATTGACCCAACGACAACGAAGGTTATGACCCACTGCTGTTAATGTTTACGCAGCACCTTGCAACGTATTCAGCGCGACTATATTTTTTAGTGATACAAGGCCGGAGCAAGATCGGGAATGCACCCATTCCCTACACCGTTTACATCTCATCCACACCGACCGATGATGGATGCGCTTGTGGCTAATCAAGCAGATACTGGGTCCGTTGTTCTTTTCAAACCCGGCACGAACCAGAAACGTGCAAAGAAGGCATTTTGCGATGTGCCTCTCCCATGACGAAAAAAAGAAGGTCGTGTACACTGAGGTGGCAGCCTTTAGTAAGAGCGTACTATGTTCGGCCGGGCCGAAACTTATATACCCTCCACCATGGCTCCACCATTTGTCGAGTTCTATGCGCAGTATCTCTTTTTAGGGAAACAAAAAATATTGAATAAGAACTGTTATGCTACTGGAGCTATGGGGTTGCCCAAAAAGTAATTGCGGATTTTTTAAAAGAAAGTAAATGCATTTTTAATAAAACTTAGAATGAACTTTAATCAAATATACTACTTTGACACTTTTTTTCTAAAGCAAGCTAAAAGTAACAGCTAATAACTGACAGAAGAAAGAATGCAATTACAGAGTCACAAGCTGTGAAAAAAATTGTCAACGCCCACTATATGGAAAATCCGCAATTACTTTTTGGACAACCCAATATATCAAGTTATAGTCCGGTTCGGACAATAAATGAATGCTGAACATTGTAGAAGTCATTGTGTAATATTCCAGTTCATTCGGATAAGAATTGCGCCTTGTAGGGGCTCAAGAAGCAAAATCGGGAGATAGGTTTATATGGGAGCTGTATCAAGCTATTGATCGGTTCAGACCATATTAGACACGTATGTTGATGGGTCATGAGAGAAGCCGTTATACAAAATTTCTGCCAAATCGGATGATAAATGCGCCCTCTAGAGGCTCAAGAAGTCAAGATCCCAGATCGGTTCATATGGCAGCTATATCAGGTTATGTACCGATTTGAACCATATTTATAATAGTTGTTGGAAGTCATAACAAAATACTTAATACTAAATTTCAGCCAAATCGGATAAGAATTGCGCCATCTAGTGGCTCAAGAAATCAAGATCCAAGATCCAAGGCTGCTATATCACGTTATGGAGTGATTAACATCACACTTGGCACAGTGGTTGGAAGTCATAAAAAATTACCTTATGCGAAATTTCAGCGAAATCGGATGAGAATAGCGCCCCCTAGTGGCTCAAGAAGTCAAGACCCAAGATCGGTGTATATGGCCGCTATATCAGGTTATGAACCGATTTGAACCATACTAAGCACAGTTGTTGGAAATCATAACTAAACACTTTATGCAAAATTTCAGCCAAATCGGATGAGAATTGCGTCCCCTAGTGGCTCAAGAAGTCAAGACCCAAGATCGGTTTATATGGGATCTACATCAGGTTGTGAACCGATTTGAACCATACTTAGCGCAGTTGTTGGAAATCATAACTAAACACTTTATGCAAAATTTCAGCCAAATCAGATGAGAATTGTGTCCCCTAGTGGCTCAAGAAGTCAAGACCCAAGATCGGTTTATATGGCCGCTTTATCAGGTTATGAACCGATTTGAACCATACTAAGCACAGTAGTTGCAAATTATACCAAAACACCACGTGCAAAATCTCAACCAAATCGGATAAGAATTGCTCCCTCTAGATGCTTAAGAAGTCGAGACCCAAGATCGGTTTATATGGCAGCTATATTAAGAGATGAACCGATTTTGCCCATTTACAATCCCAACTGACCTACACTAAGTATTTGTGCAAACTTTCAAACGTCTAGCTTCACTCCCTTTAAAGTTAGGTGCTTACGACAGCCGAGCGGTCGGACAGACATGGTTAGATCGACTTAAAATGTCATGACGATCAAGAATATATATACATTATGGTGTCTTAGACGCATATTTCAAGGTGTTACAAACGGAATTACGGAATTAGTATACCCTTCATTATATGGTAGAGGGTATTCATTACTTGAATCGATAGTACGGTCCATATTATTTAATGTTTGAAAATTATTTCATGCAAATGTTGATTGTGACTGCACTTCAAATGGTCCATCCGCTTAGTCCAATTTTGGTATACTATTTCCAAAATTACAGCCGGTATCTCACGAATAAGTGCTTCAATGTTGTCTTCAAGTAAAGCTCTTGTTTTGGGCAAAAAAGAAGTTGGATACCATCACACTGTAGCGGTCACCATTCACAGTTACCAGTTACAGTCAGCATTCACAGTTCGCATCATCTTTGAAGAAGTATGGCCCAATGATGCCACCAGCCCATAAACCGCACCAAACTGTGACTTTTTCTGGATGCATTGGTAGCTCTTGCAATGCTTGTGGCAGATCTTTACTCCACAATCGACAATTCTGCTTATTTACGTACCCATTGAGCCAAAAATGAGCTTCGTCGTAAAATGGAAGAAGCGCGCGATGAACTTCCTTAGCAGTGCACTCATTTTGATGATAAAATTTAATAATTTACAAGCGTTGTTCGTTTGTAAGACGATTCATGGTTAAATTATAGACCATTGCTAAAAAATCACCCTTTATTTGTTAATTTATTCAAGTATAAAGAAACACTATTGAATTATTGAACTTAATCTGTTTAGCCGAGAAGTTGAACTTAGCACAGTTAGTCTATTTGGTATTTTATCAAAGCTTCGACCCTTTTCGAATGGCAACAACAAAACCCACGTTGTCCTTGTCAACGGGAATAAAGGCAACAACCCTGCACAAGAGTAAGCTTCAGCATTGAGTAAGGCGCGCAACAAATAAACACTGGCCTTAGCAACAGAGGGCATTTGTGTAAACAAGCTATCCGTTATCCCGAAGAGTATAAAAAGGCAAAGTCAGCTTGAAAATGCACCGTTAAGTATGAAGTGCAACAGTGGCAGTTTCGAGGTAAGTGGGGTGGAGCCTGAGTGTCCGAGCCTTTAAAGCAACATTGTAGCCAGCGTTTTGCCCGGTGTCCACTAGACATAGGAGACGCTGAGTCAGTGAACGCGCGACCCACCACCCCGTGATCTAGGGAATCCCATCTCCGAGACCAGCGTAGCCAGCACCTTGCCTTTTGCCTTCCGACATGAGAGCCGCTGAGCCTGCGATTACACCAACATGCTATCTGCCCATGACCATCACCCTGTGATTTAGTGCCGTATCCACACCGTGAGTGAACCACATCTTAGAGACAAATATAGCCAGTACCTCTCCTTTGTCCTCATGACATAAAAATCGCTGAGCCACGAGTTGACATCTGTCTTTGACTGAGTGACGCATTCACGTCGTGAGTGAATCACATCTCCGAGATACCCATAAAAACCACATTTATTATCAGATTTTGCTGAAATTTGGGACAGTGAGTTGTGTTAGACCCTTCGACATCCTTTTTCAATTTGGCCTAGATCGGTCCAGATTTGGATATAGATGCCATATAGACCGATCTCTCGATTTAAGGTTTTGCGCCCATAAAAGGCGCATTTATAGTCCGATTTTGTCAAAATTTGGAACAGTGAGTTGTATTAGGCCCTTCGATGTTCTTCTTTAATTTGGCCCAGATCGGTCTAGATTTGGATATAGCTGCCATATGGACTGATCTCTCGATTTAAGGTTTTGGGCCCATGAAAGGCACATTTATTGTCATATGTCGCCGAAATTTGGGACAGTGGGTTAAGTTTAGCCCCTCGACATATTTCAGCAATATGGCACAGATCGGTCCATATTTGGATATAGCTGCTATATAGACCGATCTCTCGATTCAAGGATTTTGGCCCAAAAAAGGCGCATTTATTGTCCGATCGATGGGCCTTAATCGGTCCAGATCTGGATATGGCTGCCATATAGACCCATATCTCGATTTAAAATCTTGGCCCCACAAAACGCGTATTTTTAATCCGATTTCATTGATATTTGACCCAGTGACTTATATAAGGCTTTTCGACATCCGCATCGTATATGGTTCAGATCGGTTTATTTTTAGATATAGCTACTAAAATGACCAATATTTTGTTAAACACAATTGAACAATGACTTTTACTTATTAGTTTTTGGTCCAAATTGGAACATATTTGGATATAGCTGCTATGGGGCATAAGGTATGCAGTTTTCGCCGGATTTAACGAAGTGTAGTTTAAGTGTCACACTACGACACGCCGTTCGGACTCGGCTATAAAAAGGAGGTCCCTATCATTGAGCTTAAAACTTGAATCGGACTGCACTCATTGATATGTAAGAAGTTTGCCCCTGTTCCTTGGTGGAATGTTCATGGGCAAAATTTGCAATTTGTAGGAATGGAGAACCCGTGCGGGGGGTGAAGAAATTCTTATCCCTACGCAAGCACGTACGTACCTACGCCGAAGCTTATTTCACCCTCCGTCGGAACCATGTCCCTATCCCTACAACAAATTTCAGGAGACTTTCCAAAGGTACGTTCGCAGGTTCAACCAGATCGCTGAAGCAACGGCTCCCCAGAAAGCAGAGCCTACATCCCTGCAGACCCGGACATGAACACAGCAAGTGCTCAATAGTCTCCTCTTCATCCTCATCGAGGCAACCCACAAAGAAGTCATTGTGCCCCATTCCCATTCCTTGAGGCCTATGACACAGTGTCCAGTTAAGGAACTCATCGACCTCTTATATTGTGGTTGCCGCCGAGAAATCTGTTACGTAAAATTGTGGAAAGATTGGTGAATAAATGCGCTTGTAGTAGCTCTAGAAGTGAAAATCGGGCGATATGTATATATGGAACCTATATCTAAATTTGAACCGATTTCTGTGAAATTCACCAGTTCACCATAAGAGACAAAAAATAAAATACTCCCTTCCAAATTTCAAAAGAATCGGTTTACAAATTACCACATTATTCATATTAGTCCAAATCGGGCAAACATATATATGGGAGTTACATCCAAATCTGAACCGATTTTATTGCATTTGAAATAGGCTTCCTCCCTTAGCTGAAAAAGATAACTCTGTCAAATTTGAAGATGATCGGATGAAAATTGCGACTTGAACTTTGTTCACAATAAACATGGATAGACATACAGACAGATAGAGGGATAGACAGACGGACAGACAGACGGACACAGGTAAATCAAATCAGAAAGTGATTCTGAGTCAATCGGTATACTTATCAATGCAACTAGCTCACTTCTTTCTGTGATTTACAAAGAAATGCACAACGTTATAATGCCCTGTACCACAGTAGTGGTGTAGGGTATACATATTTAGGATTTAATGAAAAATTTCTTTTCTAAAATATTTTCTCAAATTTTACAAAATAATATGAAGTGATTTTTGAAAATACTTTTACACAAGTTTCCTAAACTATTTAAGCTGATTTTTAAGCGGCAAAATTATCGGCACTACCGCCACACGCATTAAAATACCTTAATTTTTATCTTGATCCACCATCAAAGAGTTTAAAATTCTTTTGTGGTATAAAAATCCCAAGCGATTTTTAACCGTTTCCTTTGTTTTGGTGTGTGCGTGGTGCGAGTGTGTTTGCAAAACATGAATTTATACTCAAAACATTTATATTGTTAACTCCAAAAGGTATTTATTTGCCTGCTTTCAGGGTCAGGCCAAATGGCTCTGGCCCCTCTCTCAATCAATTTCCTTCCTTTGTTATGGAAATTCAAAAGTTTCAACAGTCCTTTTCACCTTCCATTTTAAAGTTTAACGCTTTTCCGGGAAAACGCGCAATGTGTACGCTTTTGGGGTTTCCTTGCTGCTTGTATGCCGACTGCGTAGCGTTACATTAGCAGTAAAACGCTTGCACGTGTTGCCCAGATCGAAAACGATGTGTTGTGATGTGAAGTGATGGCAGCCCTCGGGCTATCGCAACCTCGAGAATGGCAATTTCCTATAAATTTTCATACAAATACGCCCATAAACACATTTTGTTTATGTTACCCAGCTTAATTTGCATATTAACACTCATATGTACATGTGTGTGTGTGTGTGTGTATTTTGTAGTATGAGGTACGACATGGTACGAGGCCACCCGTGAGTGTCCGTCCATATATCCATATCCGTATCCACATACTTATTTGTGTACCCAAGTGTTAGTGCCACTAATTTAATCGGGTGTGGGATGGGAAAGCGAAATCGAAAGCTTTAACTGAAAGTCCTAGTGTTGGTGTGCCCCTCATCGATTTTCGTATGTGTGTCTGCTTGTTGTTTTTGTCTCATGGCTCGATTCGTTTCTTTCCACTTTGTTTATGTGTATTGGCATGCTGCACGTGAATGCCGCTGTAGAGGTGTGTTTTGCATATGAGCTGGCTGGGTGGCTTGTTGTTATCTTTGAAGATTGGCATTAACATAAAAATTTACATACATTTCTTGTTGATGTTCATATTCATGTTTTTGTATTGTATTTCAATGTTTTCAGTTAATTCATGCCTAAATAGGTGGGTTTGCAGCTTGTTGGTGTGTGTGTGTGTTTGTGCTTGTTTTGAATTTTTTAGTTTTTATACCCTACACCACCACTGTGGTACAGGGTATTATAGATTTGTGCATTTGTTTGCTAAGAAGGAGAACAGATAGACCTATTGATAAGTATACCGATCGACTCAGAATCATTTTCTGATTCGATTTAGCCATGTCCGTATGTAAGTCCATGTATTCTTGTAATCAAAATGTAGGTCATATTTGTTGTCCAATCATCACGAAATTTTGCACATGTCACTTTTTTGGCTCAAGGACAAAATTCATTAATTTTGATAAAAATCAGATCAGATCTAGATATAGCTCCAATATATATGTATCGCCCGATTTGCACTAAAATTGCCGTAGTAACGATAATTTTCAACCGATCTGCACAAAATTTGGCATGAATTGTTTTCTTACTGATTGTAGTATATTTGCAAAATATCATCAAAATCGGTTCAGATTTAGATATAGCTCCCACATATATGTATCGCATGATTTGCGCTTAAATGGCCATAGTAGCTAAAATTTTCAACCGATCTGCAAAAAAATTCGGCACGGATTGTTTTGTTACTGATCTTAACATATCTGTAAAATTCCATCAATATCGGTTCAGATTTAGATATAGATCTCATATATATGTATCGCCCGACTTGCACTAATGTGGCCGTAGTGACAAAAATTTTCCAACGATCGACACAAAATTTCGCACGGATTGTTTTGCTACAGATTTTAACATATTTGCAAAATATCATCAAAATCGGTTCAGATTTAGATATAGCTCCCATATATATGTATCGCTTGATTTGCACTTTAAAGGCCGTAGTAACTACAATTTCCGATCGATCATCACAAAATTTGGCACGAATTGTTTTGTTACAGATCCTAACACGTCTGTTAGATTTCATCAAAATCGGTTCAGATTTGGATATAGCTCCCATATATATGTATTGCCCGATTTGCACTTAAAATGCCGTAGTAAGGACAATTTTCAACCGATCTGCACAAAATTTGGCTCGGATTGGTTTGCTACTGATTTTAACATATCTGTAATATATCATTAAAATCGGTTCAGATTTAGATATAGCTCCCATATATATGTATGGCCCGATTTGCACTTAAATGACCGTAGTGGCTAAAATTTTCAACCGATTTGCACAAAATTTGGCATGGATTGTTTTGCTACTGATTTTAACAAATCTGTAACATATCATCAAAATTGGTTCAGATTTAGATATAGCTCCCATATATATGTATCGCCCGATTTGCACTTAAATAGGCGTAGTAGCTAAAATTGTTAACCGATCTGCACAAAATTTCGCACAGATTGTTTTGCTACTGATTTTAACATATTTGCGAAATTCCATCAAAATCGGTTCAGATTTAGATATAGCTTCCATATATATGTATCGCTCTGCAAATGCACTTAAATGACCGTAGTGGCTACAATTTGTAACCGATTGGCACAAAATTTGGCACAGATTGTTTTGTTACTATTCTTAACATCTCTGCAAGATTTCACCAAAATCGGTTCATGTTTGGATATAGCTCCCATATATATGTATCACCCGATTCGCACTTTAATGGCCGTAGTAACAATAATTTTCAACCGATCTGCACAAAAGTTGGCATGGGTTGTTTTGTTACCGATCTTACCTCATCTTCAAGATTTCATCAAAATCGTTTTAGATATGGATATAGCTCCCGTATATATGTATCGCCCGATTTGCGCTTAAATGGCCGTAGTGACAACAATTTTCAGACGATCTGTTCGAAAAAAGTCGGTTCAGATTTAGATATAGCTCTCAGATACATATATCTATTGGCCGAATTTATAATTGTAGGTTAGGTGTAGGGTATTGTATAGTCGGCTCCGTCTGACTTTTGCCTTTCCTTACTGGTTTTCATTGTAATTGTTTTTCGCTGGAACTGTTTTGTTATTGGGAAACTTCTTTTAATACAAATACTACCGTAAATGCAAATTTTCCCATAAACATTCCACACGGATAAAAAGTTGGCGGAAAATTAAGATTTTTTTTTGCTCGAAGGATCTTAGATATGACAGCGAGCTAAAGACCCATAACTTCAAAATAAAGATGACACTGTGGCGCAGAGTCTAGAATGTCATTCATAACATCGAACGCTTGGGCTCAAATCCCGGCGTGAACATCTGAAATATGTTCAGCTGTGGTTATCCCCTTACTAATGCTGGCGACATATGTGAAGTATCCTGCCCTGTTAAAACTTCTCTACCAAGTGGTGTCGCTATGCGGCACTCCCTAGCTAGCTCTACTTTTTCGATCGCTATTGTGATTTCGACAGACGGACGGGCGGACATGGCTAGATCGACTGAGAACGTGGAGACGATCAAGAATATAAATATTTCATGGGGTCTTGGACGAATATTTTAAAGTCTTAATAACGGAATGATTAGATTTGTATACCCCCATCCTATGACGGTAGGTATAAAATGGCGCTTCTATTACCCGATTAGTTTAGGTCACCTGCCATACCTCAGATTAGCCATGAAAGACGCACGCTTGATTTTTCTCCCTAGTCACCTGTTTCAAGGCAATAACAACAAATATCTGCATTTCTAATGTTAATCAACTCCTATGTCTACTACATGGGGGTTACCTTTCACTTTCATTTTTGTTATAGGATTTTAGCGATAAAACCATGTGATTTATTTAGTCTCCACAGTGTAGAAAATTGAAAAAGAAGATACCACTGAAGCCATTTCTCGTCTCTCCCCTTCTGGTGGCATAAAATGTTCTTTACAAAAATATGTAAATATAAAGTGCTACTTGTGTTTTGGTGTCTGCTGTTAATGGCACTTGTGCGTTTTGTGTAGCAGCATTCCTGGGAATGACACTAAAATGGATATTCTTATTCAATTATCATTGTCAAATGCTACATTTACATACGTTTGCCCATAAATAGAGAGGGAGAGAGTAGACACACCATTTGCTTAGAAAATCGTAATGTCCTTAGGATTTCATTGTACTGGTTTTGTGTGTGTGTTTAATATACAGAGTTCTATTAAGTCGAAAAATGAAAATAAATTACCTTTTACATGTTAAAAACCAGTAAGGAAAGGCAAAAATCGGGCGGAGACGACTATATAATACCCTACTCCTAACCCATAATTATAAATTCCCGCAATGGATGTATGTTTATACGAGCTATATCTAAATCTGAACCGACTTTTTTCGAACAGATCGTTTGAAAATTGCAAATCTGGCGATAAGTATATATGGGTGCTATATCTAATCCGATTTCGATGAAATCTTGCATATAGGTTAATATCAGTAAAAAAGCAATCCGTGCCAAATTTTGTGGAGATCGGTTGAAAATTATATTGGGTTGCAAAAAGTAATTGCGGATTTTTCATATAGTCGGCGTTGACAAATTTGTTCCCAGCTTGTGACTCTGTAATTGCATTCCTTCTTCTGTCAGTTATCAGCTGTTACTTTTAGCTTGCTTTAGAAAAAAAGTGTAAAAAAAGTATATTTGATTAAAGTTCATTCTAAGTTTTATTAAAAATGCATTTACTTTCTTCTAAAAAATCCGCAATTACTTTTTGGGCAACCCAATAGTTACTACGGCCATTAAAGTGCAAATCGGTCGATACATATATATGGAAGCTATATCTAAATCTGAACCGATTTTGATGAAACTTGTTAGATATGTTAAGATCCGTAAAAAAACAATCGGTGCCAAATTTTGAACAGATCGGTTGAAAATTGTTGTAACTACAGCCATTAAAGTGCAAATCGGGCAATACACATATATGGGAACTATATCTAAATCTGAACCGATTTTTTTCAAAATCTATTGCCTTTGTCCTTAAGCCAAAAAAGTGACATGTGCAAAATTTCGTGACGATTGGACAGCAAATACGACCTGTACCTTGATTACTAGAATACATGGACTCACAGACGGACGGACGGACGGACAGACGGAGATGGCTTAATCGAATCAAAAAGTGATTCTGAGCCGTTCGGTATACTTATCAACGGGTCTAGCTCTTCTTCTTCTCAGCCTCAGCCAAACAAATGCACAAACTTATAATACAAATAGCAATATGGGACTCAAATGAAAGGTGTTTGAAAGTAAAGCACGAATCTGATATCAATGTTTGGGAAAAGTGTTTATAGGGCCACCCCACCCCCATAACACCACCCAAATAGGAAGTGTTTGCTGACCATTGCAATATGAGGCGCAAATAAGAGGTATTTTAGAGTAGAACAAGAATCTGATATGAATTTTCATAGCCAAGTCACTCAGTGGCCGCCCCACCCCCAAAACACCGCCCAAGCCTGTCATGTTTGCCGACTATGGAAAAATGGGACTCAAATGAAGGGTATTTGGAAGTAGACCATGAATCTGACATCAACTGTCTAGGGGACGTCCCACCACCATAACAACCCCCAAGTAGGACGTATTTGCTCACCAAGACAATTTGGGTCTTTAAGAGAGTGGAGCTCGATATTTATAGTTTTTAGGACCCATAAACTGGACATATTAGCTGACTTTTGCAATTAGGGGGTTTAAGTTATTGGTGTTTGATATTAGAAAACGAACTTGGTGTCCAAATTTGATGCCAATGGCAATATGGTGTTCAAAAATATGAGAATAGAACACGTAGCTTATATTTTTTCTGGGCTTAGTATTTGGAGGACCTCCCCGACCATCTTAATATGGGGCTTAAATGAAAGGAATTGGGGTTAGAGCAAAAATTGATACCCACTTTCGGGACCATTTTTCTGGGGATATACCCATTTCACAAAATACCCCACAAACAGCAATTTTTTACTGACTATCTCCATATGGGGCTCAAATAAAGGTATTTGGGAGAAGAATACGAATTTGATATGCAAATGTAGGACCATGTATTTTAGGCATGCCAATAAAGACATTATAGATTAGAAAACGAATTTGATAACCAATTTTGGGACCATGTGATTGGAGGACGCCTCGTCCTGTAAACCTCAAAACCAATCAAATCAAAAATCAGACATCATGAGAATGTCGGTCTGAAATGAAGTATTTTAAGAATGGAGTACACCTTACATCCATCATATGGAATTCAGATAAAGGCACTTTTATTGTTAAACTGTTTGGGATTTCACTAAAAGCTCTTTAATTGTAGAAAACAAATATTCCAAAAAAATGTTTGTTCCATATAAAGTAAAAGAAGGCGCAGCGGAGCGGGCCCGGTACAGCGAGTATGCCATATGCAAGACCCTTTCGGTCCTTCTGCATAGCTCGTTCGGATCCTAACCCCTTCGAAATATTATAACATCGTCTTCGTGCATAGCAGATGGGTTCAAATCCCTGCTCAGTCAGCATCCGTAAGAGGTCATTTATGGTGGTCACCCATAGGAGTGGCGATAAAGTGGAGTTAAAAGGGTTCTTGAAAATCTAGACGTAAATAAATCCCCGGGCCCGGATGGCATATCAACACTTGTCTTACGCAAGTGTTCTTCGACGCTCGCTCGTCCATTACGCAACCTTGCCTACCGTGCAGGAGTCTTCCCGGTGCGTTGGAGGGTTGCCCAAGAAGGGTGAGGCAGGCAACCTTGCGAATTATCGGCCAATTGCGATATGCTCCGCTCTCTCCAAGGAGAGCATGGTTAATCACCATCTTGTGTGGTATTTAGAGTCTAATAGCCTTCATAGCGACGAACAGTATGGATTCCGCAGAAATCGCTCTACGGGTGACCTCATGACACTTCTGTCGGAGTCGTTGGAGTCCCTCAATCCACCAGTTGTGAGAGTAAGGTTGTGGCTCTGTATATCTCCAAAGCATTTGATAGGGTCTGGCACGGTGCTCTACTATCAAAGCTTGTCGGATTTGTTGTCGGTAATGGCTTCGTTCGATTTATTTCAAGCTTTCGCAGAGATCGCACTATTCGAGTCGTTATATTGGGTTGCCCAAAAAGTAATTGTGGATTTTTCATATAGTCGGCGTTGACAAATTTTTTTATAGCTTGTTACTCTGTAATTGCATTCTTTCTTCTGTCAGTTATCAGCTGTTACTTTTAGCTTGCTTTAGAAAAAAAGTGTAAAAAAAGTATATTTGGTTAAAGTTCATTCTAAATTTAATTAAAAATGCATTTACTTTCTTTTAAAAAATCCGCAATTACTTTTTGGGCAACCATAGATGGGCTCTCATCCAATGAGCGCAAATTGACCGCAAGTGTACCCCCAGGGCTTTGCTCTTTCTCCTTCCCTTTTTCTGATTTTTCATCGACGATCTGTTGGGTCAGACATCGAATCCGATCTACTCATTTGTGGATGACCATAGGCCAAGTCTTCGAGAGATTGAGGACAAGAGGCGGGTTATGGACGATACAATCTGTCACGATTTGCTGGCCATTTCTGAGTGGGGTCGAATGAATCGAGTAGATTTCAATGCATGGAAGACTCAGTGCTGCTTGTTGTCACACAAACGAATCGCTGACCCATTACCATCATCTTTGTCTATCCACGGTGTAGATGTTGAGCAATCAGAAGTTCTTGATGTTCTAGGCATGAAAATACAAAGTGATGTCCGTTGGGCTAAACATTTATTCAAAGTGTCGAAAGACGCATTCAAGTGTTTAGGCTTCCTTAAATGGTGTAAGAATTACTTCACTCCGTCTGATCTTCTTAACATCTACACCACTTTCATAAGGCCGAAAATGGAGTACAACTCACATGTATGGGCTGGATCTTCAAAATCATCGCTCGAGCTACTGGACCGTGTAAGGAGGAGAGCGATGGCGTTGATTGGGGACATTGGGGTATCCAACTCTAGTGCCTCCCTTCATCATCGTCGCAATGTGGGTTGTTTGGCGCTGTTCTATCGGTACTTTCATGGTGTGCGTTCGTCTGATATTCGTCTTCTTATTCCTGATGTAAGGATGTTTATCAGAGATACTAGACATTCCAGGAACTCACACCCGTTTGTAATTGATTGGCCAGCAGATCGCACAATGCGTTATAGAGAGAATTCTTATTTCGCCCGAACCGTTCGTATGTGGAATCGACTTCCGGCAAATGTTTTTCCCATCCACTTTGACATTCAAAGATTTAAGACAAATGTCAATAAGCACTCCATACTCCATACAAATGTCAATAAGCACTCCATAAAAAGAACGCCTGGGTTCGAATCCTGGCGAGACCATCAGAAAAAATTTTCAGCGGTGGTTTTCCCCTCCTAATGCTGCCAACATTTGTGAGGTACAATGCCATGTAAAACATCTCTCTAAAGAGGTGTCGCACTGCGGCACGCCGTTCGGACTCGGGTATAAAAAGGAGGCCCCTTATCATTGAGCTTAAACTTGAATCGCACTGCACTCATTGATTACTGATTACCATTTCCTCCATTTTCCAAGTTTTCTGACCAGATGATGCATTACTTTCAAAATGCGATATTGCCGTACTAAAAAATGATTATCCAAATATTGTAAAAGTGAACACATGAATGATTTGCGAACTCATTTCCACTTGAATGACATTTATGCGATTTGGTTTTTTTTTTGTCATTTATTTCACATCTTCTTCAAATACGCATAATGCTCTATTGCAAAAGCCATTAAGGACATATCCCTAAAGTCTTGCAATAAAATAAAACCAATAACCAAAGGCAAGGTCTCTTTCGCATTCGCATTCACATTATAATGGCAATAGCAGTATGACCACAATTGCATTTTTATTTGTCAATGTTCATGCGGCCAGGCCAGCAAGACAAAAATTCTATTGAACAAATTTTGCAGCCAGTACTTAGACATAAAAGTATGTGTAGCCAGTATGTGTATAGTGGGTGTGTATAGTTTTACAAGAAGTCATATTACAATGATATGGAAGACAATTCCGAGGCAAGTTGCTTGCAAAGAATGTACTTGTGGTGTGGTGGTCACATGAATCTCCTTGAATGTCGAATGTCCCATAAGAGACAGACAGAGCGACAGAGACTTGGGCTATGCCATTGTCAATGCCGTTTAGCTTTGGCAGTTTATCCTTCTAAGCGAACAAGAGTAATTCTAGGACAAACTCAAAACTGTCGTTGCCCAGTGCAAATGTTTTTTTGCTAACAATGGCACACACACACACACACACCCATTGGAATATTGTAGATCTGTGGGACCGCCAACTGTCACAGATGTGGATGATATAAAAGAAACGATCCCACAAGTAGTTGTTCTTGTCTGTATAACCTATTTTATACACAAAACACATACTAACGCACTGTGAGGAATATTTTTAGAAGTGCATTTGAGTACCATGGGACATATGTGCTATGCATAGCATTTAAGAAAATGAGTTGAAAAATAAACAGTCTTTGGTTTTAATGTTGTTATGCTTAGTTTTTATGCACTCATGCTTATGGAAATTTTGGCGAACTAGATTTAGAAGTTCTTTATATGTAAATCTATCAACCAAACCTCCAAAGAAAGCTCAATTTACCCGTACATGTGAGCGTATGGTTAATATAAAAAATTCAAGATAATATCCATACGCTCCGGTGTACACCTAAAACTGGGATTTTGTATGCCCTACATCACCACTGTGGTACATGGCATTATAAGTTTGTGCATTTCTTTGCAACGCTAAGAAGGAGAAGAGCTAGACCCATTGATAAGTATACCGATCGACTCAGACTCACATTCTGACTCGATTGAGCCATGTTCGTCTGTCCGTCTGTGAGTCCATGTATTCTTGTAATCATGGTACAGGTCATATTTGTCACGACGATCAAGAATATATATACTTTATGGGGGTCTCAGACGAATATTTCGAGTAGTTACAAACAGAATGACGAAATTAGTATACCCCCCATCCTATGGTGGAGGGTATAATAAACAGTCTCTGGTTTTAATGTTGTTATGCTTGGTTTTTTTGGTCTCGTGTTTTCGAAAATCTAGCCTTTATCGTTTCTTAAGGGAATTTTGGGGAACTAGATTTAGACGTTCTTTATATGTAAATCAATCAACCAATACCACCAAAGAAAGCGCTATTTACTCGGACATGTGAGCGTATGGCTAATATAGAATAATATAGAATATTCAAGATAATATCCATACGCTCCGGTGTACACCTAAAACTGGGAATTTGTTATGCCCTTCACCACCACTGTGGTACAAGACAAATTGTCCATTTATAGGGTATTATAAGTTTGTGCATTTGTTTGTAACGTTAAGAAGGAGAAGAGCAACCCCCCATTGATAAGCAAACCGATCGACTCAAACTCACTTTCTGATTCGATTTAGCCATGTCCTTCGGTCCGTCTGTGAGTCCATGTATTCTTGTAATCAAGGTACAGGTCATATTTGTTGTCCTATCGTCACAAAGTTTTGCACATATCACTTTTTTGGCTCAAGGACGAAGGCTATTGATTTTGATAAAAATCGGTTCAGATTTAGATATAGCTCCCATATATATGTATCGCCCGATTTGCACTTAAATGGCCATAGTAACTACAATTTGCAACCGATCTGCACAAAATTTGGCATGAATTGTTTTGTTACTGACCTTACGTAGTTACCATAATTTTCAATCAATCTGCACAAAATTTCGCTTGGATTGTTTTCTTACTGATCTTAACATATGTGCAAGATTTCGTAAAAATCGGTTCAGATTTAGATATAGCTCCTATATATATGTATAGCCCGATTTGCACCTAAATGGTCGTAGTAGCTAAATTTTCAATCGATCTGCACAAAACTTGGCATGGATTATTTTCTTACTGATCTTAAAATATCTGCCAGATTTCATCAAAATCGGTTTAGATTTGGATATAGCTCCCATATATATTTATCACCCGATTTGCACTTAAATAGCCAAAGTAAGAACAATTTTCAACCGATCTGCACAAAATTTGGCACGGATTGTTTTTTTGTTGATCTTAAATATCTGCAAGATTTCATCAAAATCGGTTCAGATTTAGATATAGCTCCCTTATATATGTATCGCCCGATTTGCACTTAAATGGTCGAAGTAGCTAAAATTTTCAACCGATCTGCACAAAATTTGGCATAGATTGTTTCTTTGTTGATCTTAACATATCTGCAAGATTTCGTTAAAATCGGTTAAGATTTGGATATAGCTCCCATATATATGTATCGCCCGATTTGCACTTAAATGGTCGTAGTAGCTAAAATTTTCAACCGATCTGCACAAAATATGGCATGGATTGTTTCTTTGTTGATCTTAACATGTCTGCGAGATTTCATCAAAATCGGTTAAGATTTGGATATAGCTTATATATATATGTATCGCCCGATTTGCACTTAAATGGTCGTAGTAGCTAAAATTTTCAACAGATCTGCACTAAATTTGGAATGGATTGTTTTCTTACTGATCTTAACATATATGCAAGATTTCATCAAAATCGGTTCAGATTTAGATATAGCTCCCATAAATATGTATCGCCGGTTTTGCACTTAAATAGCCGAAGTAAGAACAATTTTCAACCGAGCTGTACAAAATTTAAATATAGCTCCCATATATATGTATCGCCTGATTTGCACTTTAGTGGCCGTAGTAACAACAATTTTCAAACGATCTGTTCGAAAAAGTCGGTTCAGTTTAAGATATAGATCTCATCTACATATATCTATTGCCCGAATTTATAATGGTAGAGTAGGTGTAGGGTATTATATAGTCGGCTCTGCTCGACTTTTGCCTTTCCTTACTGATATTCTGTTTTATTCGTTTGTTTTAATTCAAAATGTGAATTTATATACCAAACTAGCCGAACCGGGCCCGCTCCGCTGCGCCTTCTTTAACATTCTAATATCTTTTTAGGGTGGAGACACTTCGCCCTGAATGCGGATATAGAATTCGTGCCATTGTAGCCTATGACGCTGAACGAGTTCAAATCCTAGCGAGAACATCGGACAAAGCGGTGTTTATCGCTTCTCCATGTATTGTACTGGGTCCCAACTTTCAATACCATATTCGTTTTCTGGTCTCCAATACCATTCATTTGATACCCTTTTTGAGTCCATCGGAGCACTTTCGGATATGGGTGGCTCTTTTGGGGTCTATGAAAATTTTAAGAAAATCGGTTCAGCCAAGTATCATATAGTCATAATGGGTCTAATGGGGTTTTTGAGGGGTGGCGTGACCCCCAATACTTTGATCTGATATTGTATGCCAGATTCGAAATCTACTCCCGAATACCTTTCATTTGAACCCCATATTGAAATGAACGTCCAATATGTCTGTTTGGGGGAGTTTTGGGTTGGGGCGGCCCGATAGGGACTTTCACTCAAATTTGAATACCATATTCGTATTCTACTCACCAATACCTTTCATTTGATACCTATATTGTCCGGATTGGTCCACTTTTGGATTTTGGGTTGTGTTTTTGTCATAAGGGGGAGGGTCCGTCCACCTTTACCAGAACCACACTTCCAACAACTGTGTCAACTATAGTTTAAATCGGTCCATAACCTGATACATCTACATATAGTGCGATCTGAACCATATTTGGGTCAGTTGTCGGGAAGCCTTCAACTACTCACTGTTTCACATTTCAGCAAAATCGGATGAAAAGTTAAGTTTTTATGGGCATTAGGAAAATTTATAGGAAAATCGTTCTATATAGCAGCTATATCCAAATATGGATTCTGCTGAAATTTGGGACAGTGAGTTCTGTTGAGCCATTCGCCATCTTTCTTCAATTTGGCCCAGATCGGTTCAGATTTGGATATAGGTGCCATATAGACCGATCTCTCGATTTAAGGTTTTGGGCCCGTAAAAGGCGCATTTATTGTCCGATTTCACCGAAATTTGGAACAGTGAGTTGCGTTCGTCCCTTCAACATCCGTTTTCAATTTGGCTCAGATCGGTCCAGATTTGCATATAGCTGCCATATCTCGATTTAAGGTCTTAAGGCCCATAAAAGGCGCATCTATTGTGCGATCTCGCTGAAATTTATAACAGTGACTTATGTTTGGCTTTTCGACATGAGTGTTCAGATCAGTCTATATTTGGATATAGCTTCCAAAAAGACCAATATTTTGTTCTACAAAATTGAACAGTGACTGACTCAATGTCTGTGCCGAATTTGGTCCAAATCCTACTATATTTCGATTTGGCTGCTATGAGTACATACATTTTCCAGTTTTAACCGGATTATGACGAAATGTGGTTTATCCAATCCAATCCAAAGTGGATCCCAAGTTCGACGCGGCCGAACTTAATGCCTCTTTACTTGCTGAAGCGATTTTTGAATAATTTCCGGTAAAAAAGAATTTTCGATATCAGACCACAAATTGAGATTTGGCAACCAGAGCAGTTTTTTTTTATCACCCACTCGGGGGATGTCTCCTATGAGTGCAGTGTGTACTGTCCCCAATAAACTCCATCGCTCTCCTCTGTACACGGTCCAGTAGTTCCAGGGATGATTTTATAGCTCCAGTCCATACATGTGAGTTGAATTCCATTTTCGGCCCTTTGAAAGTGGTATAGAATTTAAGAAAATCAGAAGGAGTGAAGTAATTCTTACACCGTTTTAAGAAGCCTGCGAACTTGAATGCTCCTTTCTACACTTCAAAAACATGTTGATAGACAAAGATGATCGTAATGGGTCAGCGAATCGTTTGTGTGATAATAAATATTAAAATCTAAACGATTCAATCGTTCCACTCAGAAATGGCCAGCAAATCCTGGCAGAGTGTATCGTCCATAACCCGCTTCTTGTCCTCAATCTTTTGAAGACTCGGCCCATGACGAGCGAACTTCGAAGAACACTACTGCAAGACAAGTGTTGATATGCCATCCGGGCCGGGGGATTTATTTATGTCTAGATTCTCAAGAATCCTTTAACTCCACGAGTTCGAAAAAATATGTGGGATACAGATACATTTTCGATTAAGTGGAGTGGCTGACTGCTATCCAGCAGTTAAGAGATCCCTACAAATATATCAGCCAACAGGTTAGCCTTATCATCCTTAACAAGACTTGGGATGGATGTAGAACTATTGGGTTGCCCAAAAAGTAATTGCGGATTTTTTAAAAGAAAGTAAATGCATTTTTAATAAATCTTAGAATGAACTTTAATCAAATATACTTTTTTTACACTTTTTTTCTAAAGCAATCTAAAAGTAACCGCTGATAACTGACAGAAGAAAGAATGCAATTACAGAGTCACAAGCTGTGAAGAAATTTGTCAACGCCGACTATATGAAAAATCCGCAATTACTTTTTGGGCAACCCAATACCTTTCAACTTTTCGTGAACGACCAAAAGCTTTTACTTCCTCATGTAGAAGCAAGAATCTTAATACGTAGTCGCTGTTCATAAAGAAATGATTCGCCCCTAAGTACTTTGGCACATGCAAATGAAACTGAAATGAAACAGAAATGAAACATATTTGAAAGTAGAGTACAAATTTGATATAAAAATTTGCCTTCAAGTATCTTGGGACCGTGCAACCTAGGGCTGCAAAGTCGAGGTTTTGAGGGTAGAGTCCAAGTCGGAGTCGGAGTGTGATTCGTAGATGAGCATCGACTCTGAATCGCACTTCGACTCCGGCTTGATGCTCCGACTCCATGTTAGACTCCGGCCCGGGGTCGGAGTCGAGAGTCAGACCATGATGCCCTGGTCCAACTCTCAAAAAAAAAAAAAAATAATGTACGAATCTCATATTAATAGTGGGGACAAATTATATGAAGACTGCTCCGCACCCAAAAAAACGTCCCACAAGACATATGCGCTGATTGGGACAGTATGCGACTGACATTTGTATTCAAGATTAAGTGTGTGTGTGTGGAGATCAGAATTGAGCTCTATTAAAAGACCTTTGGGAGTATATTGGGTTGCCCAAAAAGTAATTGCGGATTTTTCATATAGTCGGCGTTGACAAATTTTTTCACAGCTTGTGACTCTGTAATTGCATTCTTTCTTCTGTCAGTTATCAGCTGTTACTTTTAGCTTGCTTTAGAAAAAAGTGTAAAAAAAGTATATTTGATTAAAGTTCATTCTAAATTTTATTAAAAATGCATTTACTTTCTTTTAAAAAATCCGCAATTACTTTTTGGGCAACCCAATAGTACAAATCGTTTAATTTGGACTTAAATTTACCCAAAAATGGACCTATGAGTCTTTCAACATGTTGAAGTTCCGTTATATCATCGTTTTAAGAATGGATAACAAAATCGCCAAACAATTAAGTCTTGATCCTCTTGGCACCAGCTTTTCAATATCATTTCAGGGGCAATCTGCTTTTAAAAAGCCATTTTAGCAAGTAGCAAAGCGCACCAGCCCAATTAGTGTAATACAATTTCCTAAAAATTTTATTTTGGTTTGATTTAACAAAAATTGTATTGCACTAAAACATTTGTAAAATGAACATTTTAACTGCATGAACATCATTTTTCAATTCAGTTGAATCGTTCTTTTTTCATTTTTTTCGCTATATAATATTTACTAACTTATCTATGATTTTGTTTTATATTTTTTTGTTGCTTTGTGAATAGTGCATTTTTAATATACAGCAGATATAGTAGCTAAAATGAACACCCACGCCATGCATCCTCAAAATGCTCGCTAGCAATTCATATGGAAAAATGTAGTCAATACTGTAGATAAGAGAATAAATTACATTTTTTTTTTCTACAGAAATACTGCAGCAATTTGTGGAATATTTGAAGGCTATGCTTGTATGGGATTCCTTTACCAACTGCTGTGTATGTGTGTGTTAATAATATATGGACTATAGACATTAGGTTGGGGAAATAAAATAAAAACAAGTAAGAGCGTGCAAAGTTCGGCCGGGCCGAATCTTATATACCCTCCACCATGGATGGCATTTGTCGCATTTGTGTTTGCAACAAGTAAAAAGGCGTTAAGTTCGGTCGGGCCGAACTTTGGATACCCACCACCTCTGGTATATATGTAAACCACCTCTCATCAAACTCCGGTGAAAAATTCATACCTACGATTTGGACCAAATACTAATAAAAACAAGTCATTGCTCAATTGTGTATAACAAAATATTGATCTTTTCAGTGGCTATATCTAAAAATAAACCGATCTGAATCATATACGACACGGATGTCGAAAAGCCTAACATAAGTCACTGTGTCAAATTTCAGTGAAATCGAATTATATTTGGTTGCCCAAAAAGTAATTTCGGATTTTTTAAAAGAAAGTAAATGCATTTTTAATAAAACTTAGAATGAACTTTAATCAAATGTACTTTTTTTACACGTTTTTCTTAAGCAAGCTAAAAGTAACAGCTTATAACTGATAGAAGAAAGAATGCAATTACAGAGTCACAAGCTGTGAAAAAATTTGTCAACGCCGACTATATGAAAAATCCGCAATTACTTTTTGGGCAACCCAATAAATTCACCTTTTAGGGGGCCAAGACTTTAAATCGAGATATAGGTCTACATGGCAGCTATATCCAAGTCTGAACCGATTTGGGCCAAGTTGTAGACATTTTGAAGAGCCTAACACAAAACCATAAATCGAGAGATCGGTCTATATGGCAGCTATATTCAAAAATGGGCCGATCTTGGCCAAATTGAAGAAGAACGTCGAAAAGCCTAACACATTTCACTATCTCAAATTTCAGCGACATCGGACAATAAATGCGCCTTTTATGGCCCCAAAACCTGAAACCGAGAGGTGGGTCTATATGGCAGCTATATCCAAATCTGGACCGATCTGTGCCATATTGCAGAAGTATATCAAGGGGCTTAGCTTAACTCCCTGTCCCAAATTACGGCGACATCGGACAATAAATGCGCCTTTTATGGCCCAAAACTTTAAATCGAGAGAACGGTCTACATGGCAGCTATATCCAAATCTGGACCGATCTAAGCCAAATTGACGAATAATGTCAATTCACTGTTCCAAATTTCAGCAAAATCGGATAATAAATGTCGCCTTTATCGGCCTAAGACCCTAAATCGGAGGATCGGTCTATATGGCAGCTATATAAAAATCTTGACCTATCTGAGCCATATTGAAGAAAGATGTCGAAGAGCCTAATACAACTCACTGTCTCAAATTTCAGCAAAATCGGATAATAAATGCCGCTTTTATCGGCCTAAGACCCTAAATCGGAGGATCGGTATATATGGCGGCTATATCCAAATCTGGACCGATCTGGGCCAAATTGAAGAAGGATGTCGAAGGGCCTTAGAGAACTTACTGTCCCAAATGTCAGCAAAATCGGGTAATAAATGTGGCTTTTATGGGCCTTAGACCCTAAATCGGAGGATCGGTCCATATGGCAGCTATATCCAAATCTGGTCCGATCTGAGCCAGATTGACAAATAATGTCGAAGGACCTAAGGCAACTTACTGTTCCAATTTTCAGCAAAATCGGATAATAAATGTCGCCTTTATTGGTCTAAGACCCTAAATCGGAGGATCGGTCTATATGGCAGCTATATCAAAATCTTGACCTATCTGAACCAAATTGAAGAAGGATGTCGAAGGGTCTTAGAGAACTTACTGTACCAAATTTCAGCAAAATCGGGTAATAAACGTGGCTTTTATCGGCCTAAGACCCTAAATCGGAGGATCGGTCTATATGGCAGCTATATCCAAATCTGGACCGATCTGAGCAAAATTGACGAAGAAGGTCGAAGGGCCTAAGACAACTCACTGTTCCAAATTTCAGCAAAATCGGATAATAATTGTCGCCTTTATCGGCCTAAGACCCTAAATCGGAGGATCGGTCTATATGGCAGCTATATCAAAATCTTGACCTATCGGAGTCACATTGAAGAAGGATGTCGAAGGGTCTTAGAGAACTTACTGTCCCAAATTTCAGCAAAATCGGGTAATAAACGTGGCTTTTATCGGCCTAAGACCCTAAATCGGAGGATCAGTCTATATGGCAGCTATATCCAAATCTTGATCGATCCAAGGGCCACATTGAAGAAGGATGTCGAAGGGCCTAAGACAAGTCACTGTTCCAATTTTCAGCAAAATCGGATAATAAATGTGGCTTTTATTGGCCTTAGACCATATATCGGCGGATCGGTCTATATGGGGGCTATATCAAGATATAGTCCGATATAGCCCATCTTCGAACTTAACCTGCTTATGGGCAAAAAAAGCATTTGTGCAATGTTTCAGCTCAATATCTCTAATTTTGAAGACTGTAGCGTGATTTCAACAGACAGATGGACGGACAGACAGACGGACATACGGATGGTCATGTCTAGATCGTCTTAGATTTTTACTCTGATCAAGAATATATATATACTTTATATTGTCGGAAATGGATACTTCGATGACAAAATGAATATACCTCCATCCTTCCGTGATGGATGAATGAAAATATTGAAAAATATTGAATAAGAACTGTTGTGCTATTGGAGCTATATCAAGTTATAGTCCGATTCGGACCATACATGAATGCTTGTAATACCTTTGAACATAAAGAGGTATCTAAAGCGGCTTTATAGTCAACAAAGAGATGGTAGGAGTTAATTTGTCCTTCTCGGCTCTTTTCCAGGATTTGGCGCAGTGTGAATATCTGGTCTAGTGTGGATTTACCTGATCTAAAGCCGCATTGATAGGGCCCAATTGTCTCATTGACTTTAGGTTTTAATCTTTCACACAATACGCTCGAGAGTATCTTGTATGCGATGGGGAGCAGACTTATTCCTCTGTAGTTGGCACATTCCGTCTTGTCTCCTTTCTTGTGAACGGGACATAGTATGCTGAGGTTCCAATCATCGGGTATGCGTTCTCCTAGCCAGATTGCGCAGATAAGTTGATGCATACGCCTTATCAGCGTGTCGCCTCCGGTCTTAAATAGTTCAGCGGGTAACCTGTCGGCTCCTGCTGCCTTGTTGTTCTTTAGTCGGGTCAATGCTACTTGGACCTCATTCTGACTAGGAGGTAAAGATTCTTTACCATCATCAGGGATTGGTTCTGCGGTATTCTCTTCGCCGCCAGCGTCGGACACTAGCAGTTGGGTAAAATGTTCTTTCCATATCCTCAGCATGTTATCTGTGTCAGTTACCAGATTTCCTTTTTTGTCTTTGCAGGAGGATGTGCCATCGGTTTGATGTTTAATTCTTTGCTACAATTTTCGGACTTCATTCTGACTCCTGTACATCTCAATTCGCTTACACTCACTTACACTCTTTCCATTTCCTTTTTCTTTCTGCGCAATATATGTTTCTCCTCTCTCCTTTTCTCCCCATACCTCTCTTTCATCTGGCGCGTTGCTACTGATTGCAGGGTTGCTCTATATGCCGCATTCTTGGCTTCAGTAGCATGTCGGCACTCTTGGTCGTACCATGGGTTTCTTGGGGGAGGCTTTCTGTACCCAAGTACGGATTTCGCTGCATTTTCCATTGAGTGGGCAATAGTTTGCCACTGTGCCATTATATCATCGGAACAAGGAGTGCTTTCTTCAAGCAGTTGGGTCAGTCGAGCGGAGTATGCCGCTGCCATTTGTTGTGTTGGCAGCTTTTCAATCTCCAGCTTCCGTGCAGTGTCAGATCGTACTTTCCTCGCCATGTTCAAACGGGTGCGAACCTTTGCTGCAACAAGGTAATGATCCGAATCTATTGCGTTGCCCAAAAAGTAATTGCGGATTTTTTAAAAGAAAGTAAATGCATTTTTAATAAAACTTAGAATGAACTTTAATCAAATATACTTTTTTTACACTTTTTTTCTAAAGCAAGCTAAAAGTAATAGCTGATAACTGACAGAAGAAAGAATGCAATTACAGAGTCACAAGCTATGAAAAAATTTTTCAACGCCGACTATATGAAAAATCAGCAATTACTTTTTGGGCAACCATATTCGCTTCACATATCGATCGTACATCTAACACGCTGGATGAATGCCTTCCATCTATCACAATAATATTTGTGGAAAATTTCAAGCAGCTAGTTTTTCTCCTTCGAGTAAAGTAGCGTGCTTTCGACATACAGACGGACGGACAGGCGGACAGACGGACGGATGGACAGACGGACGGAAAGACGGATGGACGGACTGACATTGCTAGATCGACTTAAAATGACATGGCGATATACTTTAGGGGGTCTCAGACACATATTTCGAGGTGTTACAAACAGAATGACGAAATTAATATACCCCCATCCTATGGTGTAGGGTATACAAATTTGCAGTTTTGTTATAGTGTTTTGGTTGCATGAAAATTCTAGGAATTAAATAATCGAAATAAAACTAAAAGAAAATATTTAAAAAAATTTAGTAATCTTTTGTTTACCTATACCTATTTGAGTGGAAAATTTTTGTTATTCAAATATTCTTTTTTTTTTCTCTTCTAGGTACTAGCAAAACAATCATAGTTGTAATCTACTCGAAAAAGGCACAATCATTGTACGTGTATGGGTAAGATATCCTATCAGTTGGAAATAAATTTAATTATAGTTATTCAACTAAAAATTCTAAACAAAATTATTGTTGTATTTGAAAACATTGTGAAGCAATCGAGAGTTTAAAAGCAATTGCAATTTTATGCAATCGACACAACTTAAAAAAGCATAAAACCGCCAGTTAAAATTTAATTTTGATATTTTAATCGAAAGTGAGCAACTGCGGCGACTAACGCTTGAATAAGTAACTGTGGAAAAATATCGACTTAGACCCCCTAAGTCGATATTTTTCTAAATTATTACATCACAGAAATTATAAATGTAGAGTAGTTCGAAGGGTAAGGTTAGGTTTAAGTGGCCGGGATTGCTGAACAGTTTTAGTTAAAAGATTAAGATTTAAGGACATACTGGATATCTGAAAAGTTATTTTTATGCCAAATGACACACAGTGTTAAAACAATCCAAAATATGCCAAGTTCGGCTGGTGCGAATCGTGGGAACCCACCACCATGAATTTTACAAAAAATTTACAAAAATGATACAATCTAACGGCACATTTGTATTGTGGGTAGAAAAGTTCTGTCTTCAAATGCAAATTTTTGCCCATGAACATTCCCTCAAGGAGCAGGGGCAAACTTCTCACACATTAATGAGTGCAGTCCGATTCAAGTTTAAGCTCCATGATAAGGGGTCTTCTTTTTATGGCCGATTCCGAACGGCGTGCCGCAGTGCGATACTTCTTTGGAGAGAAGTTTTACATGGCATAGTACCTCATAAATGTTGCCAGCATTAGGAGGGGAAAACCACCTCCGAAATTTTTTTTTGATGGTCCCGCCAGGATTCGAACCCAGACGTTCAGCGTCATTGGTGGGCAATGCTAACCTCAGCGCTATGGTGGCCTCCAAAACTAAAGCTTCTTGGGATTGTATAAAACCAATCCAGAGATATGAGAGCTATATCACGTTGAACACCGATTTGGACCATACGCAAGTTCAAAGTCATTACAGAGCACTACGTGCAAAATTTCAGCCAAATCGGACAACAATTGCGGCATTAAGGAACTTAAAGTCTCAAATGGGGAGATCGGTTTATATGGAAACTGTATCAGATTACAGACCGATTTGAATCATACTTTGCACGAGTGTTGTAAGTCGTAATAAAGCGCTAAGTTAAAAATTTCAGCAACATATGATAATAATTGCGGTTTATATAGACTCAATATCTCAAATGGGGAGATCGGTTTATATGGAAACTGTATCAGATTACAGACCGATTTGAACCATACTTGGCACGAGTGTTGTAAGTCATAATAAAGCGCTAAGTTCAAAATTTCAGCCAAGTCGGATAACAACTGCGGCTTCCAGAGGGTCAAAATTTCAAATGGGGAGATCGGATTATACGGGAGCTGTATCAGATTATAGACCGATTTGTACCATACTTGGCTCAAGTATTGGAGGTCGAAACAAAATCAAAAGTTCAGTTCTTAGAAGTCATAACGGAACATTACATGCAAAATTTCAGCCAAATCGGGCAAAAATTTCGGCTTTCAGGGGCTCAAGAAGTTAAATCGGTAGATCTGTCTATATGGGAGCTGTATCTAAATCTGAACCCATATGGCCCAATTGCAATCGATTTCAACCGTACTAGGCACAGTTATTAGAAGTCATAAGAGAACATGCATGCGAAATTTCGGCCAAATCGGACAAAAATTGCGCCTTCTAGGGGCTCCATAAATCAAATCGGGAGATCAGTTTAAATCGGAGTTATATATGATTCTAAACCTATATGGCCCAATTGCAATCCCCAATGACCTACGTCAATATTAAGTAATTGTAAAAAATTTCAAGCAGCTAGCTATAAGCGTTCAATCGCTATCATGATTTCGTCAGGCGGACGGGAGGACGTGGCTAGATCGAATCAAAATGTCGAGACGATCCAAAATATATATACTTTATGGGGTCCTAGATCAATATTTCGAGGTGTTACGAACGGCATTAGCATACCCCCATTCTATGGTTGTGGGTATGGGAAAGGTTATAAATACTCAGCACATTGAGGTCCATATTCGGGAATATACCGTCATGTTAGTCAGTATTGCTGATTTTGTTAGGTTCCTACCAATTTTTTAGGTTTTCTTGTACCACCATCAAAGGGGGCATATTCGTTTAGTTCGCAACACATGGAAATATTAATTTCCGACCTTACAAGATATAAAAAAACTATTTGGCGATACAACCACGTCTGTGTGTCTGTCCATCCGTCTGTTGGGCTGTAATACCGGCGACATTTCCTAAAGCTGGCTACATTTGTGAGGTATTCAGCAGTGTAAATCATTTCTATGAAGAGGTGTCGGTCCGAAATCCGATATAAAAAGTTAAATCGCTCTAAGTTGCTACGGGCCGAATCGTATATATTCTCCACCATGGATCGCACTTGTCAAGTTCTTTGCCCGATATTTCTTTACAGGCAAATTAAAAGATTATGGATAGGAATTGATATCCTATTGAAGCTGTACCAAGTTGTGAACCGATTGGGGAAGTTGAAGTCTTTTCAGCCAAATTAGATAAGAATTGGGACCTATAGTAGCTCAAGAAGTATAATGGAGAAATCTGTTTATATGGGAGCTATATCAGGTTATGGACCGATTAAAAACATGTTTGGCAAGTATGTTGAAGGCCATAGAAGAAGTCGTTGTATCAATCAGCCAAATAGGATATGAATTGCATGCTCTATAGGCTCAAGAAGTATAATCGGGGTATCCAATTTGTACCATACTTCGCAAATATGTTTGAAGTCAGAACAAAAGATTTCATGTAAAATTTCAGCCATATCGGATAACAATTGCGCACTCTAGAGGCTCAAGAAATCATGATCCGTGATCTGTTTATATGGCGCTATCAAAACATGGACCGATGTGGCTCATTTACACACAGTACACCCCCCATCCTATGGTGGAGGATATAAAATGGAGGTATTTCATAACTGAGCTAAAACTTAAATCGAATAGGACTCATTGATATGAGAACGGTGTCCTCTATTTCTTAATGGAATGCTCGAGGGCAAATTCATATGTTATAGTGCTGACTTGGGTTCGAGAAGTGAGAAGATAACCGAAAATATCAGGTAGGGCTCGTCTACGGCGAGCGAGACGCCGGTCATCGATGCGTGCCATTTTTCGAGCTTCTGAACAAAGCAAAAGGGATGGTCATTGACAAAGGTGTAGAGTTGGTGGTGAAACCTTTTAAGTTGAAGCCGGATTGTCAGGTCTTTCTGGCTTTCGATATGATTTTACAATGTTGGGTGTAGAAGTTTTCTCGATAATGAGGAGGGGAAGACGTTTGAAAATTGGCTTTGTTAACGCCCTTGTCTGTTGGGGGCTCAGGGTTGGTAGATTTTTCCGATCAAGATGATCTTGCAAAAGTTTCTCTGAGAAGTCTCCTGCAATATGGATACGAATAGGATGGTTGCGACAGCGGTCATGTATGCGCAGACTCGTAAGACTAATGGTAGGCACCAGGGACGTAGCTAGGGGGGTCTATGAAAGCCCCCCCCCCATTTTTATGTTAGCTTATACTTAATTATTAAATTATGGAGGCCACCGTAGCGCAAAGGTTAGCTTGTCCGCCTATGATGCTAAAATTCAGGATTCGATTTTTGGCGAGAATATCAGAAAAATGTCTCGAGTTATATGCCCGTTATATGTTTTTAAGCAAAAAAGGATAAAAGAAGAACAATTGCTTTACTAAAGGACCCATATCAAGTTATGATCCGATTCGGACCATAATTGCATGTTGGAGACCATAGTAGAAGTCATTGTGTAAAATTTCAGCCAAATCGAATTAGAATTGTCCCTTTTAGGTGCTCAAGAAGTGAAATAGGGAGTTGGGTTTATACTGGAGCTGTATCAGGCCAAAGACCGACTCAGACCATATTGGACACATATGTTGAAGGTCTTGGGAGTAGCCGTTGTACAAATTTTCAGTCAAATCAGATAAGAATTGCGCCCTCTAGTGGCTCAAGAAGTCAAGATTCAAGATCGGGTTATATGGCAGCTATATCAAAATATGGACCGATGTGGCCCTTTAAGAACTTCAACTGATCTATACTAATTAGAAGTATTTGTGCAAAATTTCAAGCGGCTAGCTTTACTCCTTAGAAAGTAAGCGTGCTTTCGACAGACAGACGGAAGGACGTGGTGTTATCTACGGCTGAGGTAGACCAGCAGTCGTCCAGGGTTTACCTTTAAGGACCCACAAACCTTAAATAATAACACACTTATAAATCCCTTTCTGGGTACGCAGTACTGGTTTTATTAAAAATATACTTCAGTAAGTAAAATTCACAATGATGTTCTAAGCTCTTCAGTGCTGCGGCTTGGTTGGCGACGGTCAGTGAGGCGCTTTAACCGTTAGGTGTTTGATGTAGGAGATTGATCGGGTTGGTAGATTCGGTATTCAGTCGGCTTTTTCGATATTCGGTCTGTTCGGACTGTTTGGGCTGGTTGTGCTATCCGGCGTTATCCGAATCCTCAATTTGGCTTGTATTTGGTTTGCTCGGTATTCAGATGTCTTCAGGCGGTGGGCTTATTGGGGACCTTAGAGTTGGCTTATGCGCGTACCGTGGGTAATTCTGTTACCTTGGTTTGGAAAAACTAGAGCAGAGTTAAGAGAAAAAGGGGTGTGCGATACAGTACGAATGTGAATGGGTCCCGTTATGGTGCGTACTAGTTTCCTAGTCGCGTTAGGATGCGAACGAATCAGCGTTGGGATGCGAACCAGTTGCACAGTCGCGTTAAGATGCGAACGAATCAGCTTTGGGATGCGAACTAGTTTCCTAGTCGCGTTTGGATGCAAACGAATCAGCGTTAGGATGCGATCTACATGCCCAGCGTTATGATGCGAACGAATCAGCGTTAGGATGCGAACAAGTTGCCCAGTCGCGTTAGGATGCGAACCAGTTGCCCGGTCAAGATGCGATCTAGTTGCCTAGTCTCGTTATGATGCGAACGAGTCAGCGTAAGGATGCGAACAAGTTACCCGGTCGCGTTAGGATGCGAACCAAGTGCCCGGTCAGGATGCGATCTAGTTGCTTAGTCGCGTTAGGTTGCTAATGAATCAACGTAAGGATGCGAGTCAGTTGCCCAGTCGCGTTAGGATGCGAACCAGTTGCCCTGTCGCGTTATTTATGGCACCAAGGGATCCGTCAGTTAGGATGCGTACGAATCGCGTTAATCGGTGATAAAATCCTTAGAGCTTCTAGGCTTTCTGACTGCGGACCATGGCACACGTCTTACTAGTTTCTAGTTACAAACTAGTTGCCTAGTCACGTTGGAATGCGAACGAATCAGCGTTAGGATGCGACCCAGTTGCCCAGTCGCGTTAGGATGCGAACGAATCAGCGTTGGGATGCAAACTAGTTTCCTAGTAGCGGTAGGATGCGAACGCATCAGCATTAGGATTTGAACCAATTGCCCAGTTGCGTTAGGATGCGAACGAATCAGCGTTAGGATGCGAACCAGTTGCCCAGTCGTATTAGGATGCGAACCTGTTGCGCGGTCGCGTTAGGATTTGAGCTAGTAGTCTGGTTCGCGTTAGGATGCGAACTAATCAGCGTTAGGATGCGACCCAGTTGCCCAGTCGCGTTAGGATGCGAACGAATCAGCGTTGGGATGCAAACTAGTTTCCTAGTAGCGGTAGGATGCGAACGCATCAGCATTAGGATTTGAACCAATTGCCCAGTTGCGTTAGGATGCGAACGAATCAGCGTTAGGATGCGAACCAGTTGCCCAGTCGTATTAGGATGCGAACCTGTTGCGCGGTCGCGTTAGGATTTGAGCTAGTAGTCTGGTTCGGGTTAGGATGCGAACTAATCAGCGTTTGGATGTGAGCCAGTTGCCCAGTCGCGTTTGGATGCGAACCTGTTGCGCGGTCGCGTTAGGATTTGAACTAGTGGTCTGGTCGCGTTAAGATGCGAACTAATCAGCGTTTGGATGTGAGCCAATTGCCCAGTCGCGTCAGGATGCGAAAGAATCAGCGTTAGGATGCGAACCAGTTGCCCAGTCGCGTTAGGATGCGAACCTGTTGTGCGGTCGCGTTAGGATTTGAACTAGTGGTCTGGTCGCGTTAGGGTGCGAACTGATCAGCGTTTGGATGTGAGCCAGTTGCCCAGTCGCTTAAGGATGCGAACAAGTTACCCGGGGTTACGTTTGAATGCGAACTAGTTGTCTAGTCGCGTTAGGATGCGAACAAGTTACCCGGTCGCGTTAGGATGCGAACCAGTTGCCCGGTTATGTTTGAATGCGAACTAGTTGCCTAGTCGTGTTAGGATGCGAACGAATCGGCGTTAGGATGTGAACCAGTCGCCCAGACGTGGTAGGATGCAAACTAGTTTCCTAGTCCCTTTATTTTTGGTACCAACGGATCCGTCAGTTAGAATGCCTTCGAATCGCGTTAATAGGTGAAGAAATCCTTAGCGCTTCTGACTGCGGACCATCCCACACATCTTACTACGCAGTCTGGTCAACAACTTATCACTAGCCTTAGAAAACGTAACGTTAAGTAGCAGGTGATACATCAACCAAGTGAGAATTATATTCCACTGGTCTTGTGAAAATAGACATTGAATAACGACAAACCGTGTGATCATCTCTACCTACAAGCAAACATATTCATTTCCATGCCCGACCGTATGCCCTTCACATTGGTGTGTCTGAATGTTCATCACTTGTACTGAAACTGATATAAAAGCATGGATGGCTGTGAGACCAGGCTATGCGTATTTACATAAATAAATGTGACTAGCATGTCGGTTGGGCATGACTAGCGTGTGTATGAATGATTGTGTGGCCCATGCGGATTAACATAAGCGGACGTTTACCACGGCACCGTGGACAGCAACACAACAATAGCACAGTGGCCAGAAATGGGAAGGGTAATTAACCACTTTACATTCAAAAATAAATAAATATAGGACTATCAACGTTATTAGGGGATAATGACTGGCGAGAAGAATAATATGCATGTAAGAGTCCAAATTGACTCGTTACAATGGCTAGAGCGACTTAAAATGTCTTGACGATCAAGAATGTAAGTACATTATGGGGTCCTAGACTAATATTTCGAGGAGTTAAAAACAGAATGACGAAATTAGTATACCCCCATCCTATGGTTGAGGGTATAAAAATGAAATTTCGATAAAATATGAAACTCTTTCGATTAAAGCGATCTGTTATATCATCGACCATAGACGTAGACACATGCTTGTAAAGGAAATTACAATAGGTATGGGAGTACATGTCGATTAGGCCACGCTTTTTTCTTATTCGACGTACATAAGCAAAGTTTTATAAATACAGAAAGTGACATTACATATGTTGGGCACATATCGTGTGATAGCAGCTTTAGATGTATGTTCGTAAAGGGGTTGTACGATGTTAAAACCTCATAAATAAAAAAATTCAAAATCTTTGCCTCTGTATCAACAGTATTCTATCGCAGCCCAGCTCTTTAGTATTTTAGTACATTTTCCCTACATGGCCTTAGAGGATTTAAGAAGTTTTAGGCGAACTCTAATTCGTTTCCTCTTAACTGACCTTTTTTTATTTTTTCATTGTAAAGAGGAATATAAACTTCAGCTCTGTTCAAGTTATGCATTGGGATTCATTAATCGTTGCAAAAAAAAAAATCGAAAAACAGGAATTGTGCATGAATTTATAGTTTGTCCTACTGCCTGCCTGGAGGTTAAATACAGAAACTTTACAAATTTGCACTTCAATGGTATTGGATTGGAACAAATTTTCCTTTGGGTCTTACATACGTTTGAGCTACGAAAATTTCTGTTCAAATACTTGCCTCTTCATAGTGAATGGCTGATGTTTTTTTGAATGCCTGCACTTGATGAAAACTGAAATGTTACAAAACGATTTGACAGAATTTTTGCCATGTTCTCCCATAATACGACTACTACTGCTACTACCTAGGGCCTAATAGTTGCATGTTTGAAAATGAAAACCATTTCAACAATGTTCCTATTTACCACAGAAAACTAGCAAAAAAAAAACGAAACAAAAACAAAAACCACAATGCATCATTGCGGCACCGTATCCACATGCTGGTGTGGTAAGTATTTCGAGGACATGTGAGTATCACAGGGATAGGATATTGGATATTGGCATAATGCCAAAAGTTGTTGCAGTTACAATAACAATGAAATCAAAATACACTCTCTTTTAGCCACACACACACACACCCACACATACAAAGACAAATGTTGCAGTAGTGCTCAGTTTTAGTTTATGTTACACAAATGCAAGTGTAGCTGTGGTATGACAGAACAAGGCAAAGTCGACAAAAGTTGAGCAAATGTGAATGAATGAAAGGATGTCAGTGGGTTTGTGTGCAAGTCTGCACGTGCAAGCTCTACATTTACCAATACTCACATGCATATTTAAACGCACACAACAGCACAGGTGCCGAGTTCAAGAACGTTTCACTGGCACCAGCATAGTCTCACTGGGGCATCATGACACACATACTCTTTCATTAGAGTTGTCTTTGCTTTGCTCTTCTTCTCTCGCTTACAGTGCGACGCCCACAATGGCAACGCCAAACACAACGACAGCACCATCATCAAAAGCTTTGGCAATGTGCAAACGTTCTATTTATACTTTAACGTTTGGAATTTTCATTAATAGTGAAAAGAAAAGCAAATTTTACAATGTGTAGAGTATGGATGAGCATTGAAAATATATGACAATAACAGTAATGTAAGCTTACTTCAAAACTAAGAACAGTGTAGGTTGGCAACCGAAGAACCGAATAATGAGATTTTTGAAGGGTAATGAGTAATCTGTAACAAATCTTCTGTAGATTGTTTAGAAAATGTATTTGCTATGGCCTGGTAAAGGTAACCCGGAAGAACGTTATCCATATCTAAGCCGATTGCAACCAATATGTTCTCGTTCTCACATTAAGTGATTGCGGGCGGTGTCATTTGTCCTGCGGGACTTTCGGATGTTGGTAGATAGCTGCGTAGGGAAAATAACTGCGCCATATAGCGAGCTTGACAAGTGTCCAATAGAGAAGAAGGTCGATAAGTCAAGCCATGGTGACGGATTTAACTCCGACAGGATTAGGTTGGAAAAGGATGACGGAAAGATTTATGTTTTAGCATGCGCATAGGATGCGAACGAATCGGCGTAAGGATGTGAATCAGTTGCCCAGTCGCATTAGAATGCCAACTAGTTTCCTAGTCGCGTTATTTGTGGTACCAACGGATCCGTCAGTTAGAATGCGTTCGAATCGCGTTAATCGGTGATGAAACCCTTCTAGGCTTTCTGACTGCGGACCATACCACACATCTTACTACGCAGTCTGCTCAACAACTTATCACCAGCCCTAGAAAACGTGACATTAAGTAGCAGGTGCTACATCAACCAAGTGAGAATTATATTCCACTGGTCTTGTTAAAATTAACGTCGAATAACGACAATCCGTGTGAGCATCAGTGCCAACAAGCAAAAATATCCATTTCTATGCCTTCTCATTGGTGCGTCTGAATGTGGCGGATTTAACTCCGACAGTATTAGGTTGGAAAAGGATGGCGCCAAGTTTTATGTTTTAGCATGCGCATAGGCCATCAGGTTACCCATTGTGATTCCTCGTGAACTCTTCCTCAACTCCGATCAGTATCATCTGCCTGAAAGAGACAGGATTTACTGCACTTCCTCGTACCATTTTGCCACTTTGAGGAAGGCCTTGTATATGACTGAGTTTACGATTCTGAGTTTATCTAGTGCCTGAAACAAAAACAAGTAAAAAGGCGTTAAGTTCGGCCGGGTCGAACTTTGGATACCCACCACCTCGGGCATATTTGTAAACCACCTATATCGAAATATGGTCCTTTTTGGACCAAATTCGGCACGGACATTGAGTGGTCCAATAAGCACAAGTCATTGTTCAATTTTGTAGAAAAAAAATATTGGTCTTTGTGGTAGCTAAATCCAAATATAGACCAATCTGAATCATAAACGATACGGATGTCGCAAAGCCTATTATAAGTCACTGTGTCAAATTGCAGCGAAATTGGATTGTAAATCCTCTTTTTATGGGGCCAAGATTTTAAATCGAGAGATCTGGGCCAAATTAAAGGGGGATGTCGAAGGGCTTAACACAACTCACTGTCCCCAATTACGGAGAAACCGGACAATAAATGCGCCCTTTACGGGCAAAGACCTTCAATCGAGAAATCGGTCTATATGCCAGCTATATCCAAATCTGATCCGATCTAGGCCAAATTGCAGAAAGATGTCGAGGTGCCTAACACAACTCATTGTCCCAAGTTTCGGCGACATCGGACAGTAAATGCGCCTTTTATGGTCCCAAGACCTTAAATCGAGAGATCGGTCTATATGGCAGCTATATCCAAATCTGGACCGATCTGAACCAAATTGCAGAAAGATGTCGAGAGGTCTAGTACAACTCACTGTCCCGAATTTTGGCGACATCGGACAATAAATGCGCCTTTTATGGGTCCAAGACCTTAAATCGAGAGATCGGTCCATATGGCAGCTATATCCAAATTTGGACCGATCTGAGCCAAATTGAAGAAGGATGTCGAAGAGCCTAACACAACTCACTGTCCCAAATTTCGGCAACATCGGACAATAAATGCGCCTTTTATAGGTCCAAGACCTTAAATCAAGAGATCGGTCTATATGGTAGGACCGATCTGAACCAAATAGCAGAAAGATGTTGAGAGGTCTAACACAACTCCCTGTCCCAAGATTCGGCGACATCGGACCATAAATGCGCATTTTATGAGCCCAAGACCTTAAATCGAGAGATCGGTCTATATGGCAGCTATATCCAAATCTGGACCGATGTGAACCAAATTGCAGAAAGATGTCGAGAGGTCTAGTACAACTCACTGTCCCGAATTTTGGCGACATCGGACAATAAATGCGCCTTTTATGGGTCCAAGACCTTAAATCGAGAGATCGGTCCATATGGCAGCTATATCCAAATTTGGACCGATCTGAGCCAAATTGAAGAAGGATGTCGAAGAGCCTAACACAACTCACTGTCCCGAATTTCGGCAATATCGGACAATAAATGCGCCTTTTACGGGTCCAAGACCTTAAATCAAGAGATCGGTCTATATGGTAGGACCGATCCGAACCAAATTGAAGAAAGATGTCGAGGGGCCTAACATAACTCACTGTCCCAAGTTTCGGCGTTATCGGATAATAAATGCACCTTTTATGGGCCCAAGACCTTAAATCGAGAGATCGGTCTATATGGCAGGTATATCCAAATCTGGACCGATTGGGGCCCAATAGAAGAAGAATATCGACTGGGCTTTGGCAACTGTGCCCTCCGCATGATGATGGTACAATGGTACAGGGTACATCGGCGGTGCTGATCTCTGAAGCAAGAAAAAGTGCCCCCAGAGAGGCACTGAATGCCATTGTCAAGCTTACGTCCTTGCTTTTGTATGTTGGGTGTACTGCCACTAGGATAGTCCCAAGACCGAGGGAGTCAGGTACCTGGCGCTCTCCAATTTTTGGGATTCTCTTGTTCTGGTGAGGGATGGAAATGAGGCTTGTCGGCATGCTGTACGCGACACGACTGTTTATATACCAGGGAAGTCCTTCCTTGTTCACGGGTTGGACCTCGATTTCCCAAAAAGGGATCTCTGGTCCGGAGGTACCTTGCTCATCCCGGGACCTTCTGTATAAACGGACTAAATTGGATAGAGGCACAGGGCCAAGAGTCTTTATTGAGTTTCTTGGAACCAGGTTATTATATAGATTGTCACGATATACTTGAACAGTCAGGTGTTACCCTAGGCCCTATCATCGGGTCATCTGAGGTCGAGAATAGAACCGGGGCCATCAAGAGGTGTTGGGGAACGAAACGGCTGGCTCGGAATGGATCGCTGAATAGCTCCTATCATTCTTAATAGGGGCGTGGGCTGATAATGTGGGTTGCAAGTTGCCAAGGCCCTGCGGAATAAGACGTGGTTTATATTGAGACTGATTGTGGGAGTTAAGACTTGGCATTGCAACGTTAGGTCCATGAAGTCGTGCTGGGCTCAAGAAGAGGCATATCCGAACATATTTTGGACCTTTGGACCTTTGCTGCCTGAACTCGAATATGCGGGGAAACGACAGTCCCACGGCTGAGGGAGCAGGTACCTGTTCTGGTGCGGGATGAGAATGCGGCTTGTCGGCATGCTACATGCGACATAACTGATTCTATACCAGGGGAGTCCCTCCTTGTTTACGGCCTGAACATCATTTTCCCTGAAAGGGATCTCTGGGCTGGAAGTACCCCGCACATCCCGCGATCTTCTGTATAAACGGATAGGTCTGAATTGAATGGGGGCACAACGGCAAGAGTTTTTTAGAATCAGCCAATCTATATGATTGGCTAATTCTAAAAAACTAATGATCGGGTGCACTATTTTTAAGGCATAGACATTCGCCGGCTAGAAGGCGATGTCAATGTGGGAGCGATGGCCCGATTAGATTGTCACAACATATTTGGTAGTAAAGCGGAGCTGAAAGCATAGACCATGTAAGATCGATACAGGTTAACAAAATGCAAAAAGCTTTTTTGAACCATGGGAAGGGCTGTTAGGCTCTGTTGGTTCCCGGGCCATCAAGGCGTGGTGGGGAAAGAAGCTGCCGACTGGCTGGCCCGCAATGGATCGTTGAATGGCTCGTATCGTAGAACGGAAACGGTGAAAGGCTTCGGATAGGCGTATTTCAGGCATAGCCCTTCGCAGTGCTGAAGGCATGGGAGTTATCGATGTGGGGGCGACGGACCGAACAGATTATTACGATATCCGTGGGCCACCAGACTTAGCTGAAGGCTTAGCCATCGGGCCATGTGAAGTCGAGACTAGTCTAAACGGTTTGGACCTCGTTTTCCCCAGAAAATGATGTATGGGCTCATCCCGGGACCTTCGTATATACGAAGGTTTCTAAATTGGGTGGGGGACAGGGGCAATAGTATTCATTGAGTTTCTTGAAGTCAGGCAATCAGGCTTCTGAATGGATGCACTATTTTTCAGGCATAGGCATTTGCGGACCTGAAGGGACTGCCAACGTTGGTGGAACAAGATGATGCTAATCCTAGAACTGAGAAAGCATGACCACGAACTGCTGATATGCGTCTAGACGGCAGAGTTTAACCCCCGGTGAATACAGGGTACTTCGTTTTTTTGATATCCTCGAGGGGGCGGGCCCTCCCCTTTACCCCAATTTTTAAAAATGCCTGATTGGATAAATCGTTTTAAATGAAATTTTATATGCCACCTTATGGTAACCCAAAAACACAAGAAACCTGTGGGGGAAGACATGATTACCGATTGGGACAATATGGGTATCAAATGAAAGGTACTAAGAGTAGAGTACAAACTTGAGATAACAAATCGACCTCACATGTCCCGACCCACCCGCCACCTTATGGTAACCCAAAAACACAAGAAACCTGTGGGGGAAGCCCTACCGCAAAACCCACCCAAACGGACATGTTTACCGATTCGGACAATATGTGTGTCAAATGAAAGGTACTAAGAGTAGAGTACGAACTTGAGATAACAATTCGACCTTACATGTCTGGGGCCTGACTCACCCCCAAAAAACCCCTCAAAAATTACATGTTTACAGGTTGGGTAAACTTATATACAAATTTGGGGTTAAGTCCTCAAGTGCCAGACCCACCGCAAAAATCAACCCCAAGCAAACATGTAGGCCGATCGGGACAATATGGGGTTCAAACGAAAGATACTTGAGAGTACCTTTTGTGATTTAAATAACAGCTTTGTCGATTAGAAGTTAACCCACACTTTGACATGAATACGTTTTGTTATGAGGGGTTATAAAAGTAGAGTCATTCCTGTTGTTAAACATCGAAATATTGAATTTGAACCCCCATATATTGTTGATCGTCTTTACATTCTTAATCGATCTTGCCATGTCCTTCCGCCCACCAGTATCTCCATTTGTGCCAGCCGGCCTCTTCACTGGGACTCTCCATTTGATGCCGCTGATTGTTCGCGACAGGAAATGCAGCTACTATGAATCATCCCGCAACCTATGGACGCGTCCAGTAGCTCTCAACTGAGCTTCTCAAGATGGCAATGAACACTACACAAATCGGAGCTCAGGGTTCCAACCCGTTTTGGATAACTTCTTTATATGTTAATAATTTTCTATATTTTCTTGGTCTTGTCTATTTTCTTGCGCACTGGTCATAGTATGCTGAGGTTTCATTTATGGGGAATATGTTTAAGTCTTTAATACGACAGGTCTTAAATAGCTCAGCTGGTAATCTGTCGGTAATTGCTGCATTGTTATTCTTCGGAGGAGTTACTGCATTGGAGAACCACGCCCACTACGGCACTAGACACTATTCTAGATATCCGAACCATTGGTGCTCTCAAAAATTCCTCGGTGGTTAAGTTGGTTGAGTGCCTTTTTTCATCTTATGGAGTAAATGTGTCTCTGCTCCTCTTTTCTCGTTAGCTTTCCTAATTTCTACCACAATCATCCTAGTTATGATAGGGGTTGGTCGTTTTTTAGGTACTTTTTCTTACAAAAATTATCTCAAATTTTGTTCCCAACTATTTTTAGTCGCCTTACCCAAAATCCGGTTCCCCTTCTGTTCCACTAACATTTTTCATTAACAAAAACTTGCCATATGCAAACATAGTTGATTGCATTGGAAAAAAATAATTGATATTCTCAACGCAAGAAAATTTCATTGAAATCCTTGAAAGATATTTTCAATTTACGAATACCAATGTTGTTAATGTTGCCATTTTTTTCGTCTTTGACACTGACTTTTTTCCTTCCACAAAGAAAAGCGTCAATAACAAGATTCTCAACATCCCCATCATTCTTGATGGGCTGGCAGTTGGTAGCAGTGCCGGGGGTTGAAGAAGGGGTGCGGGGAGAGTATAAACATAAATTAAAGCCTTCTCCACTATATGTCAACAATTTCGTTTATTTGTATAAGCCCATTTTACAATTCCAAAAGGATGATGTGACTTGACAATATGTCAATGGCTTGATTCAATCAATCTGTCATGGCAATTCATCACAACAGCAGATGGAAGAAAATTGCAAAACTTTGCTATAGGGAAACTTAAGATGAGAGAGAGATTTTAAAGACATCTTCATTTAAATTGGAAAATATTGGCAATATGGTATTCTGTTCAATGTTAGCATAAGCCAATTATCGCTTTCATCGGTTTGACTTTAAAATCCATTACCTAAGAGTTTAAGTCTGCAAAAGTTTATTCAGTCGTTTAAAATCTAATTTGCTTTAGGCAAGGGAAGATAAATGTCAAAGTAAAATGGAAAATAGTTAGAAAGCCAAATAAGCAATGGTTGAAAAGCTAAAAGAAGCCAAACTTTTCATAATCTGCAATGAAAAAGGCTAGAGTGTGTTGGTAGAAGACATATCTGTGTAGAAAACTTAACTAAGTATTCTGAGAGGGGAATAATAAATTGGCTCTCATATCAAAATTCATATTAAATTCAGAATTCAAACAGAAAAATCGGCATTCTTTGATCTGGGTTCCTGAAGTCACAGTCTTCAATAGATTAGAGAGGTATATCAGCCTTTATGAAAGACTAGCCGAACCGGGCCCACTCCGCTGCGCCTTCTTTAACTCTCTAAGACCTTATTAAGGTTGCGGCACTTCGCCCTGAATGCGGATATCGAATTCGCGCCATTGTAGCCTATGACGCTGAACGCGTTCGAATCCTGTCGGGAACATCGGACAAAGCGGTAGTTATTCCCTCTTAATGCTGGCGACATTTGCGAGGTAAAATGCCATGCATTGTCATTTAAAAAGTTTTTCCCAATGAGGTGTCGCGCTGTGGTACGCCGTTTGGACTCGGCTATTAAAAGGTCCCTTATCATTGAGTTTAAACTTGAATTGGAAAGCACTCATTGATGTGTGAGAATTTGCCCCTTCTCAGTTCCTGGCGTCCGCCTCCATCCGATATCATATTGCCATTGGTTTAGGGGAATTTACAGGATAAGGCGTTCCCCAAACACATGGCCCCAAAATGGGTTTTCAAATTCGTTTTCTAATCTCAAACACCTGTCATTTGAGCCACATATTGGCATGGTCGAAAAATTTTAGCCCTTTGGGGAAGGGGTGATGCTCTAAATACATGGTCCTACATTTCAATATCAAATTCGTATTCTACTCCCAAATACCTTTATTTGAGCCCCATATTGCGATGGTCACTCAAAAATTGCTGTTTGTCGGGTATTTTGGGAAAGGGGTAGACCCCCAGAAAATTGGTCCCGAAAGTGGGTATCAATTCTTGCTCTACCCCCAATACCTTTCATTTAAGCTCCACATTGACATGGTTGGTAAATATGCCCGATTTAGGGGTGTTTTGGGGATTGGGGTGGTCCCCCAAACACTAAGCCCGGAAAATATATCAGCAACGCGCTCTATTCTCATATATCTATACATGATTTATTTGAACCCCATATTGTCATTGGCCTCAAAATTGGATATCAAAATCGTTTTCTGATCTCATTAAAACTTCTTATTACAAAAGTCAGCAAATATGTCCGGTTTGGGGTATTGGCCCTAAAAACTATGAATATTATAAAAATAATAATAATAAAAAAAAAAATAATAATAATATTTAGTTCCACTCTCTTTAAGACCCAAATTGTCTTGGTGAGCAAATACGTCTTATTTGGCGGTTGTTATGGTGTTGGGACGTCCGCTAGACAGTTGGCCCCTAATGTTGATATCAGATACGTGGTCTACTCCCACATACCTTTAATTTGAGTCCCATATTTCCATAGTCGGCAAACATGACCGGCTAGGGGGGTGTTTTGGAGGATGCGCGGCCACTCAGTGAGTTGGCCTTGAAAATATATATGGGGTTCGTGTTCCACTTTAAAAACCCTCTTATTTGAGCCTGATATTGCAATAGTCAGAAAATTCTTACTATTTGGGTAGTGTTGTGGGGGTGGAGTGGCCCCATAGACACTTTTCTCGAAGATTGATAACAAATTCGTGCTTTACTCCCAAATACATTTCATTTGAGCCCCCTATTGCTATGGTCGTAAATTTGTCCCCTTTGGGGGATGTTTTTGGTAAGAGGCGGCCCCAAACACTTGGTCCCATATTTGTATATCACATTCGAATTCTACACTCAAATACCTTTTATTTAAGTCCCATATTCCCATGGTCAGTAAATAAGTCCTGTTTGGGGGGTGTTTTGGGGAAGGGGTGGACACCCCGAAACATGGTCCCATATTTGGATAACAGATTCGTATTCTACTAGCAAATGCCTTTCAGCGTGGTAAGTTCGGCAGGGCTGAATCTTATATACCCTTCACCATGGATCGCATTTGTCGGGTTCTTTTCCCGCCATCTCTTCTTAGGCAAAAAAGGACATAATAATAGATTCGCTCTGCTATTAGAGCGATATCAAGATATGGTCTGATTTAGACCACAATTAAATTATATGTTGGAGACCTGTGTAAAATGTCAGCCAATTCGAATAAGAATTGCGCCCTTTGGGGGCTTAAGAAGTAGAATAGTGCGATCGATTTATATGGGAGCTGTAACGGGCTATAGACCGATTTAGACCATAATAAACACGTATGTTGATGGTCATGAGAGGATCCGTCGTATGAAATTTCAGGCAAATCGGATAATAATTGCGACCTCTAGAGGCTCAAGAAGTCAAGATCCCAGATCGGTTTATATGGCAGCTATATCAGGTTATGAACCGAATTGAATCTTATTTGACACAGTTGTTGAAAGTAAGAATAAAATACGTCATGCAAAGTTTCAGCCAAATCGGATAGGAATTGCGCCCTCTAGAAGCTCAAGAAGTCAAGTCCCCAGATCTGTTTATATGGCAGCTATATCAGGTTATGGACCGATTTGAACCATACTTGGCACAGTTGTTGGATATCATAATAAAACACGTCGTGCAAAATTTCATTCCCATCGTATAAGAATTGCGCACTCTAGAGGCTCGAGAAATCAAAACCCAAGATCGGTTTATATGGCAGCTATATCAAAACATGGACCGATATTGCCCATTTACAATCCCAACCGAACTACACTAATAAGAAGTACTTGTGCAAAATTTCAAGTGGCTAGCTTTACTCCTTCGGAAGTTAGCGTGCGGACGGACGGACATGGCTAGATCGACATAAAATGTCGCGACGATCAAGAATATATATACTTTATGGGGTCTCAAACGAATATTTCGAGTAGTTACAAACAGAATGACGAAATTAGTATACCCGCCCCCCATCATCCTATGGTGGAGGGTATAAAAATTTCAATTCGATTAAGAATTTCGCCCTTTAGGGGCACAAGAAGTAAATTAGGGCGATCGGTTTATATGGGAGCTGTGTCGGATTATAGACCGATTTAGGCCATAGTTGCCAAGTAAGTGGAAGGTCATGGGAGAAGCCGTTGTACAAAATTTCAACCAAATCGGATAGTAATTGCGCCCTTTAGAGGCTCAAGAATTCAACATCCCAGATCGGTATATATGCTATATCAGGTTATGAACCGATTTAAACCATACTTAGCACAGTTGTTGGAAGTCATGAAAAAACCAGGCCAAATCGAATAAACATTGCGCCCTCTAGAAGCTCAAGAAGTCAAGACCTCAGATGAGTTGATATTACACCTATATCAGATTATGGATCGATTTGAACCATACTTCGCACAGTTATAAGAAGTCATACCAAAACACCTCAGCCTCAGGAGACAAAGATCCTATCAGTGCGAAGACATAACTACATGCTGTCTAAGCAATACCTTATGGGCTGTTATCGCAGAAATCATCCAAATCATCATTTTGTGGTTAGACATCCACCGCCCAGAAGCCTTAAGGTAGATCTACATGATCTAGAGTGTGAGGTTCAGCGCTACAAGAGAGAACCTCTAGATCAAGCGGCATATCAAGCGGGTCTAAACAACATTCATGCAGACACGGTAGCAGATGCAGTAATTGGCTACCGGGTGAATGTAGTCCTTGGAGAACGATCGCCACCCATTGCACCCGAAGAAATCGACCTCCCCCGGCAAACCAGAGTAGTTCTGGCTCAATTAAGTTCCAGCAGATGCAGCCGCCTCAATTCCCACAGAGCTAGGATTGATGCCGACGTGCAGGATGTATGTCCCGATTGTAACCAGGGACCGCACGTAAACGTCACCTGTTTAACTACCTGGCCAGACCTACTCGACTCAGACCCAGATCCCTGTGGACGCACTCCATCTTAGTCGCAGAGTTCCTGGGTCTTGACACTCAACAGAATCAAGCAGACGAAAGAGGGAACACAATAAACTGCTACAACAACAACAACAACCTCAGCCAAATTGGATAAGAACTGCGCCCTCTAGTGGCTATAGAATTTAAGATCCAAGATCGGTTTATATGGCAGCGATATCAAAACATTTACTGCTTTGGCCCATATACAACATTTACTTTTTTAAAAGAAAGTAAATGCATTTTTAATAAAACTTAGAATGAACTTTAATCAAATATACTTTTTTTACACTTTTTTTCTAAAGCAAGCTAAAAGAAACAGCTGATAACTGACAGAAGAAAGAATACAGAGTCACAAGCTGTGAAAAAATTTGTCAACGCCGACTATATGAAAAATCCGCAATTACTTTTTGGGCAACCCAATATGAAATTTTACCAAAATTGGAATTGGAATTGATTCTAGGGTCAGCCGTATATGGGTTAAGAGTAAAACGGTTGTATGTCGAACTTTTTCGTTACCAACCATAACCACCCCCATTATTGAGAGCCTTTTAAATGCTTCTTGAATATCATCCAATTGAACGCTAATTTACCCTTTATATACTTTCCTTGTACTCCCCTCTCTTCTACACCCCTTTCGCTTTATAATCTAAATATGAGTTAATTAAAACTTCTATTAGAGGCCATTGTTATGGAACAATATTTTTATATCCCCCATTGTAATCTTTAATTTGCCCAAATGGATTATAAACAACACTCCATTCCATTCCATTCCACTACCAACCCCAACCTTTTTTCCCCTCTCTCCTTTGAAAGTTTTAAGTTTAATAGCATTTCATATTCAAATAAAATGTCGACTTCAATTGGTAGCTTTCAGTTCCAGCATTGCACTCTGCCAAATATTTATGTACCTACTTTTCTTGTTGTTTTTGTTAAAAGTGCTTAAAACTTTGATGGCATAATATTGAGATACTTAAAAATGCTCGTTTTTATTTGTTTTAGATACTTTGGGGGTTTTTATTTTTTTTTGTTTTTTGTTTGCCCAACAATGCAAAACTTTGTCCGGCAAACAGCAAATTAACATAATTCTGTCTAAAGCAGAGATTAGGTATTTGATTCTGTCTTTTCTGCTTTGGTGTTCTTAGTTTCATCAGTTTGAGGCTGGTTTTTGGTTTATATTTGAGTGGAGAAATATTTCATACAAGTGTTTTTTTTTTGGTGGCAAATACGAGTGTATAGAGGAACTGTGGTGCTTGACTGATAACAAGTGTTTATGTGGAGAAAACTAATTACAACCAAACAGTACTTCTGTGATACAGGTTTATGATAAATTGGTGAAAATGTGTGTTACGCCCGGAAAGAGAAGCATGTGAACTTTTCTCACCATAAACACCAATGGAAAAAACATATTCAAGATATTTCCACGTCCTACAGTTATGTATATCCACCACCATATAATGAGGGTTATAGGTTGCCCAAAAAGTAATTGCGGATTTTTTAAAAGAAAGTAAATGCATTTTTAATAAAACTTAGAATGAGCTTTAATCAAATATACTTTTTTACACTTTTTTTCTAAAACAAGCTAAAAGTAACAGCTGATAACTGACAGAAGAAAAGAATGCAATTACAGAGTTACAAGCTGTGAAAAAATTTGTCAACGCCGACTATATGAAAAATCCGCAATTACTTTTTGGACAAACTCAATACTTTCAACTCAAATAATTTCCAAATACCCCAGGTCTCAAAAATGTGTAAAAGGATTTAAAAAAAACATTTTTAAGGATGTGTTACATATAGTTTCTAGGACATGCCCCATACCCCACAACACTCCTAGTATGCTTGTACAACTATTTTGACATAGAAACAGCTAATTTAAGCAAAAGTCGGACGTTGGATACTATCCTTCATCTACCCTATACACGTAATTTGTGAATCATGATATTGACCTTATATAGAGTCGTTCTCAATATGGACTTGAGAACTTTGAAATTAAGTTGTGAACGTACTCTTACACAAATCATCAAACTGTCACTTTCAATTTGTTTAGTAAACTCAACATTTTCGTCATGGCATAGTATACGAACGAACAACGTCGGCGACGGCTCCTTTAAGAGCGTGAATTATCTTCAGTGATGAAGCTCATTTTTATACCCACCACCGAAGGATGGGTGTATATTCATTTTGTTATTCTGTTTGCATCACATCGAAATATCCATTTTCGACCCTATAAAGTATATATATTCTTGATCAGCGTAAAAATCTAAGACGATCTAGACATGTCCGTCCATCCGTCCGTCCGTCTGTCTGTTGAAATCACGCTACAGTCTTCAAAAATAGAGATATTGAGCTGAAACTTTGCACAGATTCTCTTTTTGTCCATAAGCAGGTTAAGTTCGAATATGGGGCTATATCGGACTATATCTTGATATAGCCCCCATATAGACCGATCCCGCCGATTTAGGGTCTTAGGCCCATAAAAGCCACATTTATTATCCGATTTTGCTGAAAATTTTGGACAGTGAGTTATGTTAAGCCCCTCGACATCCTTCGTCAATTTGGCCCAGATCGGTTCAGATTTCGATATAGCTGCCATATAGACCGATCCTCCGATTTAGGGTCTTAGGCTCATAAAAGCCACATTTATTATCCGAATTTGCTGAAATTTGGGATAGTGACTTGTGTTAGGCTCCTCGACATCCTTCGTCAATTTTGCCTAGATCGGTCCAGATTTGGATATAGCTGCCATATAGACCGATCCTACGATTTAGGGTCCTAGGCCCATAAAAGCCACATTTATTATCCGATTTTGCTGAAATTTGGGACAGTGAGTTGCGATAAGCCCTTCGACATCCTTCGTCAATTTGGCCCAGATAAGTTTAGCTTTGGATAAAGCTGCCATATAGAGCGATCCCCTGATTTGGGGTTTTAGGCCCATAAAAGCCACATTTATTACCCGATTTTGTTGAAATTGGGGACAGTGAGTAGAGTTAGGCCCTTCGACATCCCTTGTCAATTTGGCTCAGATCGGTCCAGATTTGGATATAGCTGCCATATAGACCGATCTCTTGATTAAAGGTTTTGGGCCCATAAAAAGGCGCATTTATTGTCCGATCTAAGGTTTTGAGGTCTTAAAAAGCGCGTTTATTGTCCGATGACGCTGAAATTTGGGACGGTGAGTTGTGTTAGGCACTTCGATGTCCGACCGTCCAGGTCTGTCATATAGACCGATATCCCGATTTATAGTCTTGGTCCCATAAAGTCGCATTTATAATCCGAATTCACTTAAATTGTGCATGGTTCAAATCGGTTTAATTTTAGATATAGCTACTTAAAAGACCAATATTTTGTTATACGCAATTGAAAAATGACTTGTACTTATAATTATTTGGTCCAAATCGGAACATATTTCGATATAGCTGCTATGGGCATAAGGTATGCATTTTTCACCGGATTTTGACGAAAGGTGTTTTACATATATACCCGAGGTGGTGGGTATCCAAAGTTCGGCCCGGCCGAACTTAACGCCTTTTTGCATAATTTATGTAAACATAGCAGCTATATCGAAATAAGGACCGATTTGGACCGAATTCGACACGGATATTGAGTGGTCTAATAAGTACAAGTCATTGTTAAATGTTGTAGAACAAAATATTGGTCTCTTTGGTATACGTATATGTCACGGATGTCGAAAAGCCTAACATACGTCACAGTGTCAAATTTCAGCGAAATCGGATTATAAATGTGCCTTTTATGGGGTCACGAATTTAAATCGAGAGATCGGTCTACATGGCAGCTATATGCAAATCTGAACCCATCTGGACCAAATTGAAGAAGGACGTCGAAGAGCCTAACTAAACTCACTGTCTCAAATTTCAGCGACATCGGACAATAAATGCGCCTTTTATGGGGTCACGACTTAAAATCGAGATATCGGTCTATATGGCAGCTATATCCAAATCTGGACCGATCTGTGATATATTCCAGAAGTATGTCAAGTAGCTTTACTTTACTCACTGTCCCAAATTTCGGCGACATCGGACAATAAATGCGCCTTCTATGGCCCCAAAACCTTAAATCGAGATATCGGTCTATATGGCAGCTTTATCCAAATCTGAACCGATCTAAACCATATTGAAGAAAAACGTCCAGAGGCCTAATACAACTTGCTGTCCCAAATTTCAGCAAAATCGGATAATAAATGTGGCTTTTACGGGCCTAAGACCCTAAATCGGAGGATCGGTCTATATAGCAGCTATAACCAAATCTCGACCGATCTGGGCCAAATTAACGAAGGATGTCGAAGGGCCTAATACAACTCACTGTTTCAAATTTTAGTGAAATCGGATAAAAAATAAAGCTTTTATGGGTTTCAAACCCTTTATCGTCAGATCGGTCTATATGGCAGCTACATCAAAATATTGTCCGATCTGAACCATATTTAGGTTCAAAGTTGAGAGGTCTGAAACTTCACACTTTTTCAAATTTCAGCGAAATCGGTTAAAAAATAAAGCTTTTATGGCCTTCAGACCTCTTATCGGGGGAATCGGTCTATATGGCAGCTATATCTAAATATAGTCCTATCTGATCCATATTTGGGTTAAATGTCGGGAGGCCTAGAACTACTCACTGTTTAAAATCTCAGCAAAATCGGATAGAAAATAAAGCTTTTATAGGCTTCAGACCCTTTATCGGCAGATCGGTCTATATAGCTGCTATACCCAAAAATGGTCTGATTTAGCCCGTTCAAGAACTTATCCAACGTGCATCTGAAAGACGTATCTGTGCCAAATTTCAGCTCAATGTCTCACTTTTTGAAAGCTCTGGAGACGGACGGACAGACGGATAAACTGACAGACACACGGACATGGTTAAATCATCTTAGAATTTTACGACGATCCGAAATTTATATACTTTGTAGGGTCGGAAATTGATATTTCGATGTGTTGCAAACGGAATGACTAAATGAATAAACCCCCTATCCTACGGTGGTAGGCATAAAAATTGTTCAGCATCTTGTGTACTGAATTACATTCAGTAAACGTTAAGGTTAAAGTTACAGAGGTAGTCTGAAATCACACTCACAAAGACAATTTTAGTCCTTTGTGATGCCATAGTAGTGGCAGACCACAGCTCCTGTGTGAGACCCTTACTGACAATTTTTATTTTTATCAGAGTTAGCTCTGCGGAGCTCATGATGGGTGTTTTAAAGCTCTCGATTCAAATCAATTTGTAATTCCATGTTAATTTTGAAAGACATCAATCGATCTTTGATTAAAATTCGATATTGGTGTGCCATGATGAAACTAAATTAATTTGAAGGCTCTTTAATTAGATTACACATTGCCGTAATACGTGCTTCCTCTTTATCACGTAGCAAGCATACAAAAGAAACTGCAACGAAATGAAATGTTTAACTTTTTTATATTATCTCAGTGCCACCCACAATCTACTGAAATCAAATGTACTCGCACTTAGAGAGAGATAAATATCCTTATTCCTTGATACATCTCTAGGCTTCCTCTCACTTCCTCACTTCTTGGCAGCCATTCATCTTCATTGCTTTTCACTTTCAATTAAATAAATTGCTTTCGTATTTATCTTTCATTAACAATTGTTTACAAAATCTCTGTGATGGTCAACTCCAATCTTCATGCCGTGTCTGTCCTCAAATACAACCAATGAGCGGCAGTTGTTTAATTGCCACCATAAAATACAGAAATAGTTCAACAGCTGTTGAATTAGCCTTACCGGTAGGACAGCAAAGCTGGAACGCAAGGACACATCTCCATTTGTCGCACACATTAAACATTACATTAAATGCTTATAAAGTAACACTTAGGCATGCACACACACACGCACATTCCCACATAAGCGATGAAACAATTCTCTGAGGGTATTAATTCGTATTAGTGAATAATTTTACAGCTACCATTTGCGGAGCTTAAACGGTACAGTCAGTTAGTACAGAGTAACAACAGTCATATAGCACACAGAATTTATGAGCATGTAGTTGTGGCACTGAAAGAGCTAAAATTTGGGGAGCAATTAAACTTATGACCAAACAGACCATGAAATAAGTAGTCATTTGGCTGTGAGGGTGATAAAAAGGGGGTTGCCATTAAAACGAAACATTTTGGAATTTTTAATAATTTTTGTACTAAAAATTCTCACAAAATATGATTTTTATTGAAACTATATTCCCGAAATTTTAGTTTTATATGATACTAGCCGAACCGTCCCCTCACCGCTGCTCCTTCTTTAACTCTCTAATATATTTTTAGGGTGGGGACATTTCGCCCTGAATGCGGATATTGAATTCGTGCCATTGTAGCATATGACGCAAAACGCGTTTGAATCCTGGCAAGAACATCGGACAAAGCGGTGTTTATATCCTCTCAATGTTGGCTACATTTGCGAGGTACATGACATGCATGGTAATTAAAAAAATTTTCCCCAAAGAAGTGTCGCACTGAGGGACGCCTTTAGGACTCGGCCATAAAAAAGTTCCCTTATCATTGAGTTTAAACTTGAATTGGAAAGGACTCATTGATGTGTGAGAATTTGACCCTTCTCGGTTCCTGGCAGTAATGCTCTTCCTTAGGGTAATGTTCTCATTAGACGAGGGATGGCACTTCAGACATTTCGTGCTGCACTTCCAAGTCCCTTTAATTTGAGCCCTATATTGCCATGGCCGGTAAATATGAAATGTTTGGAGGGTGCTTTGGGGTTGGGGCGGCCACCGGCACTGCACTGAAAATAGATATCAAATTCGTTCTTTATTGCCAACGGAAATGAAGTTCAATTGGCGCCAAAATTGGATATCATATTCATTTTCTACTCTCATATAACTTTCCCTTGAGTCCCATATTGTCATAATTGGTGATAAAGCCAATTTGACGCATCTTTGGGAGGAAAAGCGCCACCTTGACTTGAACGCAAATTTTAATGTCATATTTGTAATCTACTACCTAATACCTTACATTTGAGTCCCATATAGCCATAGTCGGCTAAAATGCCCATTTGGAGGTGGGCAACCTCCCATTACTTGGACCTAATATTTTATGCCATATTTGTAAGCTACTGTCGAATACTTTTCCTTTGAGTCTTATATTGACATAAACTTCGAATATATCTGTTTAGAGGAGTTTTGTGGTTGGGGGAGGGACCCGCTGGGTATTTGGACCCAAATTTTAATACCACATTGGTTTTCTGGTCCCGAATACCTTTCATTTGATACCCTTATTGTGCCCATCCGACCACTTTCAGATGTGAGTGGCGTTTTTGGGGTAAACGGGAGAGTCCACCTCCACCCTATATCTAAGAATTATATAGCCTATGTTTCCTTCCAGACAAACGTACACAATCTATGAAAAATGTAAGAAAATCGGTTCAGCCAAGTTTCATATAGTCATAATGGGTCTAATGGCGTTTTTGAGGTGTGGCATGACCCCCTATACCTCGATCTGACTTTGTATGCCAGATTCAAAATCTACTCCCGAATACCTTTCATTTGAGCCCCATATTGAAATGAACGTCCAATATGTCTGTTTGGATGAGTTTTGGGGTTGGGGGCGGCCCGATGGGTACTTAGACTCAAATTTTAATACGATATTCGTATTTTACTCTCCAATACCTTTTACTTGATACCTATATTGTCTTGATCGGTCCACTTTTGATTTTGGTTTGTGTTTTTGGCAGCGTCCTTACCCCTTCCGATACCGAAAAATTATAAAGCCTATGTTTCCTTCCAGACCAACCTACACAATATGCGAAAATTTCGAGAAAATCGGTTTTGCCGTTTTTCAGTCTATACGGAAAAAATAAACCGAGTCCCATATATCTATGATTGGCTAATGTGCCCATTTTGGGTGTTTTTGCGGGGGTGACCCTCTATACTTCGACATGAATTTGTATGCCAGACTCGTAATCTACTACCGCATTTTAATACCCATATTGTCCTTATTGGTCCACTTTAGACTTTGGGTGGTGTTTTTGGGGTAACTGTGGAGGGCCCGCCCCCTTCCGTTATCAAAAAATTATAAATCCTATTCCTACTTCCTGACCATATTCGTAATATACTCGCGAAAACCTTTCATTTGAGTCCCATATTGTCATGATCGTCAAATAGACATATTTTAAGGGGTTTTGGGGCTGGGGCGGCCCCCAATGTACTTGGACCCAACATTTATTATAAAATTCGTACTCTACTCTTAAATACCTTTCATTTCAATTCCATATTGCCCCAACCGGTAATCTTTTATTTTTTGGTTGGTCTAGAGGGGAGGGTCCGCCCCCCTCTAGACCAACCTACACAATCTGTGAAAATTCCAAAGTAATCGGTTCAGCCGTTTTTGAGTCTATACGGAATAAACAAAAAACATAAAAGCCACATTTATTATCCGATTTTGCTGAAATTTTGTACAAATTAAGTCCTTCGACATCTTTCTTCAATTTGGCCCAGATCGGTTCAGATTTGGATATAGCTGCCATATAGACCGATCTCTCGTTGTAAAGTTTTGAGCCCATAAAAGGCGCAATTTATTGCCCGATGCCGCCGAAACTTGGAACAGTGAGTTAGGTTAAGCCCTTCGACATACTTCTGCAATATGGCACAGATCGGTCCAGATTTGGATATAGCTGCCATATAGACCGATTTCTCGATTTAAGGTTTTGGGGCCATAAAAGGCGCATTTATTGTCCGATTTGGCCGAAATTTAGGACAGTAAG
>NC_081553.1:40960311-40975311 GCF_963082655.1 Stomoxys calcitrans | reverse complement strand
AGGAAGCAAGAAGAAGGCCAGTATAGACATTGGTATCATAACGGGAAACATAGGACTACGACCTCACTTATGTAAATCGGTTCGTTTAGTAATAGCATGTGTAGGGCATGCGGGGAAGATGATAAGACGTTGGAGTATTTCCTTTGTTATTGCCCGGCTTTCGCGTCTAACAGACATGAACTAACTTAGGGAAGTTGTATTGAAAACAATTAAGGATTTTGTAAGTAGCACGGAATTCCTAACTTAAAATTTTCTTTTTCGAGATTACTTTTTAGTGTTTAGAGCGCACAACAAGGCTTAGGTGTATGTCCATAGTGCCATGGGGCGGATTAATATCTGCACCTTGACTTCAACCTAACCTAACCTAACCTATCCAATCTGACTGATATTTTTTAAGTTCGGGCGGGTCCAATCTTGGGTTGTGGATTCTGCTACAATATGTCAGCAAATCTGGTTACAGACCGAGTTGAACCGTACTTGGCACAGTTGTTGAAAGTCATAACAAAACACGATGTCTGAAATTTCAGCCAAATCGCACAAAAATTGCAGCTTCCAGGCGCTTACGAAGTCAAATCCGGAGATCAGTATATATGGGAGCTCTATCAGGTTCTTGAACGATTTGCACTGTATTTGACACACTATGTGCTAAATTTCAGCCAAATTGAATGAAAATTGAGGCTTCCAGGGACTCAAGAAGTCAAATCGGGAGATCGGTTTATATGGGAGCTATATCTAAATATGAACCGATATGGCCCATTTGCAATCTCCAACGACCTACATCAATACGACGTGACTATGTTCGATTTCATATTCTATCATTTCCCCTGTGTTTAAACATTTAAAAATAAATTCTCCTATATCTCCTTGCCAAAAACCCATCATCAATAGAGTGCTAACTAAAGACAAAGCAACATTTATTCAATCATTCATGTATGTAATTGCAAATACGTATTTCGTACGAAACAGTTTTAGGGCGTCTTTGGTGATGGGGCATCAACATGTTCGATAGCTTTGGGTTGTAGGACTCATTCAAGTGTATGAGTAATTCAATGTAAACCAAACAAATAACCTCAGACAATCGTGCACGCACACACTCCCCAACACACAAGCATTTGGGTAAACCTTTTCCCATACTCGCCATCGCACTCATACTCGATTGAGACTGAACCAAAATTCTCACACAAGCTAACATTACAACATTTGATTGTCATTGTCGTCGCTACTCTTACTATAATGCCAAGGTACTCGCATGTGACTGCTTGGCTATGGCCGCGAGAGTGAGAGAAGCATTGTGGGAATATGGGACATCGAGAGATAAGCAGAGTGTGTGTGTGTGTGTGGTACGGAGTGTTTGTATTACATTGCCAATGTGAGACTGAGTGTTTGTTTGGGTTGTTTGGTTAGTGTAGTGTGTGTTGGTTTATTACCTTGAGCTGGTTTCCTATGGGGTGGTTAAACGGGATGGCTGGTTGACTAGTATGATTGTGTGTAGTGTCATTTACGCCCTCCCAAAAAAAAGCATCAGCAGCTAAATCAGCCTTGAGCCTGAAATATTGTAACAATTTTGACTTTTGCTTTTGCTACTCATCTGATTGCCATTGTCACAATGAAGCAGAATGTTGTAAAATTATAAAAACATTGTCAAACGTGCTTACTCCAAATTATGATTTTATGGTGCAATACAAAAATCCTGAGTTTTGAAGCCGAAATATACCTTCTCAAATATTGAACATCAAGTTTCTACATTATTGAAGGCATTAAACTCGATTTAGTTATGCCCCTCCATCTATCCGACTGTCGAAAACTTTGAACTAGCAAGTCTTGCCGGTAAAAAATTTTTGGTATATAGATAGGTCGATAGGGCTAAATTCGTGCATGATTTGTTATAGAGCTACAACATAAAAACATCATCCTATTTAGCTATTAAAGTACCTGAAGTCCGCAATTCCCATCCCATATGGCTTACATTTTTATACCCACCATCGAAGGATGGGTGTATATTCATTTTGTCATCCCGTTTGTCAACACATCGAAATATCCATTTCTGATCATACAAAGTATTTCGGATCGTAGTAAAATTCTAAGACGATTTAACGATGTCCGTGTGTCTGTTCGTCTGTCCATCCGTCCGTCTGTCCATCCGTCCGTCTGTCCATCCGTCCGTCTGTCCATCCGTCTGTCCGTTCGTTTGTCCGTTCTTCCGTCTGTCCGTCTGTCCGTCCGTCTGTCCGTCTGTCCGTCCGTCTGTTCGTCTGCCTGTTCGTCCGTCCGTCTGTCCGTCCTTCCGTCTGTCCGTCCGTCCGTCTGTCCGTCCGTCCGCCCGTCCGTCTGTCTGTCCGTCCGTCCGTCTGTCCGTCCGTCTGTCCGTCTGTCTGTTCGTCCGTTTGTCTGTCCGTCTGTCCGTCCGTCTGTCCGTCCATCTGTCCGTCCGTCTGTCCGCCCGTCTGTCCAACGGTCTGTTGTAATCACTCTACAGCCTTCTAAAATTGCGATATTGAGCTGAAATTTGGCAAAGATACGTCTTTTGATGCACGCTGGTTATGTTCTTGAACGGGCTAAATTGGACCATATTTGGATATAGCTGCTATATAGACCGATCTGCCGATTTAGGGTCTAATGCCCATAAATGCTTTATTTTTAATCCGATTTCGCTGAAATTTGAAACAGTGAGTAGTTTCAGGCCTTTCGATGTCTGACCCAAATATGGTTCAGATCGGACTATATTTAGATATAGCTGCCATATAGACCGATCTGCCGATAATGGGTCTGAAATCCATAAAAGCTTTATTTAGTACCCGATTTCGCTGAAATTTGAAACAGTGAAATATTTTATGCCTCCCGATATCTGACCTAAACATGTTTTAGATCGGACTATATTTGGATATAGCTGCTATATAGACCGATCTGTCTATAGGGGGTCTAATGCCCATAAATGCTTTAATTTTTATTCAATTTTGCTGAAATTTGAAACAGTTAGTAGTTTTAAGCCTTCCGATATCAGACCCAAATATGGTTAAGATCGGACTATATTTGGATATAGCTGCCATATGGACCGATCTGCCGGTAAAGGGTCTAAAGCCCATAAATGCTTTATTTTTTACCCGATCTCGCTGAAATTTGAAACAGTGGGTAAGTTTAAGCCTCCCGACATCTGACATGAATACGATACAGATCGGACTATATTTGGGTATAGCTGCTATATAGACCGATCTGCATATAAGGGGTCTGAAGCCCATAAAAACTTTATTTCTCAATCGATTTCGCTGAAATTTGTAACAGTGAGTATTTTTAGGCCTTCTGACATCTGACTCAAATATGGTTCTGATCGGACTATATTTAAATATAGCTGCCATATAGACCGATCTGCCGATAAAGAATCTAAAGCCCATAAAAGCTTTAAAAAGTGGGTTATTTTAAGATTCCCTATATTTGACCTATGGATTATATCGGACTACATTTAGATATAGCTGCCATATAGATTGATCTCCCGATAAAGGATCTGAAGCCCATAAAAGCTTTATTTATTACACGATTTCGCTGAAATTTGAGATAGTGAGTTGCTTTGAGCTTCCCGATATCCGACCTTAATAAGGTTCAGATCGGTTAATATTTGGATATAGCTGCCAAAAAGATCAATATTTTGTTCTACAAAATTGAACCGTGACTTATATTTATTAAACCACTCAATATCCGTGCCGAATTTGGATGCTAAAGGCATCTAGTTTTCACCGGATTATGACGAAAAGAGGTTTACATATATACCCGAGGTGGTGGGTATCCAAAGCTCGGCCTAGCCGAACTTAACATCTTTTTACTTGTTTATCTTCAGCTTTGAGGGTTTTCATTTTTTGACATTTCCACCACTGTGCAATATAATCATTGCCATTGTCATTACATATTGGTCTAGATTTCATGGTTTCTTTGAGTATTGGTTGGGTGGTTGTGCTTTTCTTTTATTTTTTCTTTTCCAGTGGCTATAGCCCTCTTCTGATTTGGCCTCCATCTCACAGCTTGACATTAAACAAGAAATGCTGCAAAAATATGTGTGACTTTGACAATGAGATTGTTTATAGTATGAGTGTGTGTGCGTATGTACGAACCATTGCCATGCTGGCACAAACACAAATAAGCATTAAATAACTTAAATAATGTCCTTTTTCATGGACTTTTTGTGTTTTTTTTCTTGGGCTGTCTAGCGGAAAAAAACTTCAAAGATTTTGCAATGAACTTCAAAACATCACACATACTGGTTTTGTTTTTGTTTGATGTTATATGAAGTAACATGGATTTGCTTCATCTTGCCAAAGAAGATTCTGTGTATGATTGCCAAAGAATTTAATGAGTCATAGAGATAAATTGGCTTTCTCCTTGACATTTGACATTGTGACATTAAAAGAAGCGATAAGTAAATGCGTATTGAAATACATTTGGAATTAGTCCTCGAAATTTTATTTTGATTTTAAGTAAAAGTCCCAAAACAAAGAGAAAAACAAATAAAGTTTACCAAAGATAAACCTATTTAACAAAAGAAAGTTAAGTAAATATTAACAGAAGGTGTAATCGTGTGTGTGCGTGGGACCACAATAAGATAAACAGTTAAACTCCTGTTGAATATCAATGCAGATTGAAGGTAAGGGGTGATGCCTAAAATACATGGTCCTACATTTCGATATCAAATTCGTATTCTACTCCCAAATACCTTTATTTGAGCCCCATATTGCGATGGTCAGCAAAAAACTGCTGTTTGTGGGTTATTTTGGGATAGGGGTAGACCCGCAGAAAATTGGTCCCGAAAGTGGCTATCAATTCTTGCTCTACCCCCAATTCTTTTCATTTAAGCCCCACATTGACATGGTCGGTATATATATCCGAGTGGTTTGGGAAGTGCGGTGGTCCCCCCAAACACTAAGCCCTGATTGTTTTCTGAGATGTGGCGGCCACTCAATGAGTTGGCTTTGAAAATATATATCAGATTCGCATTCTACTCTAAAATACCTCTTATTTGAGCCTTATATTGCAATGGACAGCAAATGCTTCCTATTTGGGTGGTGTTATGCGGGTGGGGTGGCCCCATAGACACTTTTCCCGAACATTGATATCTGATTCATGCTTTACTTCCAAAGACCTATCATTTGCTTCCCATATTGTTATAGTCGTAAATTTGTCTTCTTTGAGGTATGTTCTTGGGGATGGGCCGTCCCCCAAACACTTGGTCCCACATCTGGATATTAGATTCGTATTCTACTCGCAAATACCTTTTATTTGAGTCCCATATTGCCATGGTCAGTAAATAAGTCCTTTGGGTGGGGGCCCCACCTAGGGGTCCTCCCCTAGAGGAGGACTTTGTCCCAAATTTGCATATCAGATTCGAATTTTACTCGCAAGTACCTTTCATTTGATTCCCATATTGCCGTGGTCGGTAAATATGCCCGATTTAGGGGTCTTTTGGAGGTTGGGGGGCCACCCCGGTCCCCCAAACACTTGATCCGACAATTGGATATCAGATACGTTTTCTAATCTTAAATGCCTTTCGTTTGAGTCCCATATTGTCGTGATTGGTGTATATATATATTTGGTAGGTTTCGGTGTGGGGCGCCCCCCTCTAGATACCCCAGTCGAAATTTAGATACCAAATTTTTATACCCACCACCGACGGATGGGGGTATATTCATTTTGTCATTCCGTTTGCAACACATCGAAATATCCATTTCCGACCCTATAAAGTATATATATTCTTGATCAGCGTAAAAATCTAAGACGATCTAGCCATGTCCGTCCGTCTGTCCGTCTGTCCGTCTGTCTGTTGAAATCACGCTACAGTCTTCAAAAATAGAGATATTGAGCTGAAATTTTGCACAGTTTTTTTTTTGTCCATAAGCAGGTTAAGTTCGAAGATGGGCTATATCGGACTATATCTTGATATAGCCCCCATATAGACCGATCGGCCGATTTAGGGTCTTAGGCCTATAAAAGCCACATTTATTATCCGATTTTGCTGAAATTTGGGACAGTGAGTTGTGCTAGCCCCTTCGACATTCTCCGTGAATTTGGCTCAGATCGGTCCAGATTTGTATATAGCTGCCATATAGACCGATATGCCAATTTAGGGTCTTAGGCCCATAAAAGCCACATTTATTATCCGATTTCGCTGAAATTTGGGACAGTGAGTTGTGTTAGGCCCTCCGACATCCTTCGTGAATTTGGCTCAGATCGGTCCAGATTTGGATATAGCTGCCATATGGACCGATCATCCGATTTAGGGTCTAAGTCCCATAAAAGCCACATTTATTATCCGATTTCGCTGAAATTTGGGACAGTGAGTTGTGTTAGGCCCTTCGACATCCTCCGTGAATTTGGCTCAGATCGGTCGAGATTTGGATATAGCTGCCATATAGACCGATCATCCGATTTAGGGTCTAAGTCCCATAAAAGCCACATTTATTATCCGATTTCGCTGAAATTTCGGACAGTGAGTTGTGTTAGGCCCTTCGACATCCTCCGTGAATTTGGCTCAGATCGGTCCAGATTTGGATATAGACCGATCATCCGATTTAGGGTCTAAGTCCCATAAAAGCCACATTTATTATCCGATTTTGCTGAAATTTGGGACAGTGAGTTGTGTTATGCCTTTCGACATCTTCCTTCAATTTGGCCCATAAAAGCCACATTTATTATCCGATTTCGCTGAAATTTGGGACAGTGAGTTGTGTTAGGCCCTTCGACATCCTCCGTGAATTTGGCTCAGATCGGTCGAGATTTGGATATAGCTGCCATATAGACCGATCATCCGATTTAGGGTCTAAGTCCCATAAAAGCCACATTTATTATCCGATTTCGCTGAAATTTCGGACAGTGAGTTGTGTTAGGCCCTTCGACATCCTCCGTGAATTTGGCTCAGATCGGTCCAGATTTGGATATAGCTGCCATATAGACCGATCATCTGATTTAGGGTCTAAGTCCCATAAAAGCCACATTTATTATTCGATTTTGCTGAAATTTGGGACAGTGAGTTGTGTTATGCCTTTCGACATCTTTCTTCAATTTGGCCCAGATCGGTTCAGATTTGGATATAGCTGCCAAATAGACCGATTTCTTGATTTATGGTTTTGGGCCCATAAAATGCTTATATATTATCCGATGTCGCCAAAATTTGGGACAGTGAGTTAAGTTAAACCCCTTCACATACTTCTGCAATATCGCACAGATCGGTTCTGATTTGGATATAGCTGCCATATTGACCGATATCTACGTTTTAGGTTTTGGGGCCATAAAAGACGCATTTATTGTCCGATGTCGCTGAAATTTGAGACAGTGAGTTTGGTTAGGCTCTTCGAAGTCCTTCTTCAATTTTGCCCAGATCGGTCCAGATTTGAATATAGCTGCCATATAGACCGATATCGCGATTTAAGGTCTTGGCCCCATAAAAGGCGCATTTATAGTCCGATTTCACTGAAATTTGACTCAGTGACTTATGTTAGGCTTTTCGACATCCGTGTTCAGTTCAGATCGGTTTATTTTTAGATATAGCTGGTGTACTTTTAGTATTTGGTCCAAATCGGAACATATTTTGATATAACTGATATGGGACATAAGGTATGAAATTTTCACCGAATTTTGATGAAAGGTGGTTTACATATATACCCGAGGTGGTGGGTATCCAAAGTTCGGCCCGGCCGAACTTAACGCCTTTTTACTTGTTGTTAGTAGGTTACTATTGAATAAGAGAGCACACAAAATTTCGTTTAAATCGCACCACCCATCTCCGAGATCTGGCGTTTCTGAAAATTTGGGTTAGGGGGAGGGTCCGCTCCCCCTTCAGATACCAAAAAATGTTTTACCCTATTTTCACCACGGGATCATTATGCACCAACAGTGAAATTTGAAGAAAATAGGTTCAGCTGTTCGGAGTCTATAAGGAACACACAAACAAACCTACAAACAAACACAAATTGATTTTTATAAAGAAGATAGGGTCGGAAATTGGTATTTTAATGTGTTGCAATCGGAATGTCAAAATAAAGATATCGCCGCCCTTAGTTGGTGGTTATAATGACGAAATCTGTCTGTGGTGCCAATATACGGCCCCCGATCGCGGGTCTTGACTTCTTGAGCCTTGAGCCACAATTCTTATCCGATTGGCTGAAATTTTACATGAGACATTTTATTAAGACTTCCAACAACTGCGCTGAGTATGGTTGAAGCCGGTCCATAAGCTGATATATCTGCCATATAAACCGATTTCGGGTCTTGACTTCTTGAGCCACTAGAGGGCGCATTTCTTATCCGATTTGGCTGAAATTTTACAAAAGGAATTTTATTATGACTTCCAACAACTGTGCCGAGTATGGTGGAAATCGGTCCTTAAGCTGATATAGCTGCCATATAAACCGATCTCGGGTCTTGACTTCTTGAGCCACTAGAGGGCGTAGTTCTTAACCGATTTGGCTGAAATTTTGCACGAGGTGTTTTATCCCCGGACTCGGCTATAAAAAGAAGGTCCCTTATCATTGAGCTTAAATCGGACTGCACTCATTGATATGTGAAAAGTTTGCCCCTGTTGCTTAATGGAATGTTCATGGACAAATTTGCATTTGCATCGTGATTTCGACATATGGAAGGACAGACATGGCTAGATCGAATCAGAATGTCTAGATGATCATTAATATATATACTTTAGGGGTCAGGGATCAATATTTCGAGTCCTTACCAATGGAATGACTAGGTTACTATGCCCCCCATCCTATGGTGGTGGGTATAGAAAGACAACAACGCCTTCTCTCGCCCAACCTTAAAAAAATGGTGCTACATTAAGAGGACTTCCTTTATAGTTTTCTGTCAGTTCTCTGACCCTTTCCCCTTCCCACCGCAATGAAATTTATTATGTTTAGACTTTGTTTTATGTTCTTGTATTTTGTAATCATCATCTAGTTTATTAAAATTCCCCACCACGTTTTTCGCATTCATAAGAATCCAATTTGAGCACTGTTTTTAAAAATCCCCAAAAGTCTCATCAAGTTCATCTGTAGTAAATTGGCCATCATGATGACCACCATCATTGTGACCTACCATCATCAGGCACAGTCTTATGCTTCATTAGTCTCTTCATGATGACCACATTATGATAAGTATTTGCATGTAATTTGAAAAGTTTCACTTCTCTCTCTTCCTCCCTCTCTATCGGACAAATCCAAACCATCAGCAACAACAACTAGTTATGGTTTGTTTGTGCATTTGACAGGATAATCTTGAAAATCATTTAACATCAACTATGTTGGCTTATCTCTTAGTAGGAGTGAAAGAAAAAGAAAACAATTTCATATTCCTTTGTTGCAAACTTTAAAAATGTCATGAACAAAAAAACCAAAAATTTTGAAAACAAAAAAAACAAGTAAAAGCGTGCTAAGTTCGGCCGGGCCGAATCTTATATACCCTCCACCATCGATCGCATTTGTCGAGTTCTTTTCCCGGCATCTCTTCTTAGGCAAAAAAGGATATAAGAAAAGAGTTGCTCTGCTATTAAAACGATATCAAGATATGGTCCGGTTCGGACCACAATTAAATTATATGTTGGAGACCTGTGTAAAATTTCAGCCAATTCGTATAAGAATTGCGCCCATTGGGACTCACGAAGTAAAATAGAGAGAACGATTTATATGGGATCTGTATCGGGCTATAGACCGATTCAGACCATAATAAACACGTTTGTTGATGGTCATGAGAGGATCCGTCGTACAAAATTTCAGGCATATCGGATAATAATTGCGACCTCTAGGGGTCAAGAAGTCAAGATCCCAGATCGGTTTATATGGCAGCTATATCAGGTTATGAACTGATTTGAACCTTATTTGACACAGTTGTTGGAAGTAAAAATAAAATACGTCATGCTAAATTTCAGCCAAATCGGATAGGAATTGCGCCCTCTAGAAGCTCAAGAAGTCAAATCCACAGATCTGTTTATATCACAGCTATATCAGGTTAAGGACCGATTTCAACCATACTTGGCACAGTTGTTGGATATCGTAACGAAATACTTCGTGCAAAAATTCATTCAAATCGGATAGGAATTGTGCCCTCTAGAGGCTCAAGAAGTCAAGACCCAAGATCGGTTTATATGGCAGCTATATCAGGTTATGGGCCGATTTAAACCATACTTGGCATAGTTGTTGGATATCATAACAAAAGACGTCGTGCGAAATTCCATTCCATTCGGATAAGAATTGCGCCCCCTAGAGGCTCAAGAAGTCAAGACCCAAGATCGGTTTATATGGCAGCTATATCAGGTTATGAACCGATTTGAACCATACTTGGCACAGTTGTTGGATATAATAACAAAACACGTCGTGCAAAATTTCATTCCAATCGAATAAGAATTGCGCACTCTAGAGGCTCAAGAAGTCAAGACCCAAGATCGGTTTATATGGCAGCTATATCAGGTTATGAACCGATTTGAACCATACTTAGCACAGTTGTTGGATATCATAACAAAACACGTCGTGCAAAATTTCATTCTGATCGGATAAGAATTGCGCACGCTAGAGGCTCAAGAAGTCAAGACCCAAGATCGGTTAATATGGCAGCTATATCAGGTTATGGACCGATTTGAACTATACTTAGCACAGTTATTGGATATCATAGCAAAACACGTCGTGCAAAATTTCATTCCAATCGGATAAGAATTGCGCACTCTAGAGGCTCAAGAAGTCAAGACCCAAGATCGGTTTATATGGCAGCTATATCAAAACATGGACCGATATGGCCCATTTACAATACCAACCGACCTACACTAATAAGAAGTATTTGTGCAAAATTTCAAGCGGCTAGCTTTACTCCTTCGGAAGTTAGCGTGCTTTCATATAGCTATATCAAAACATGGACCGATATGGCCCATTTACAATACCAACCGACCTACACTAATAAGAAGTATTTGTGCAAAATTTCAAGCGGCTAGCTTTACTCCTTCGGAAGTTAGCGTGCTTTCGACAGACAGACGGACGGACGGACGGACGGACGGACGGACGGACAGACGGACGGACATGGCTAGATCGACATAAAATTTCACGACGATCAAGAATATATATACTTTATGGGGTCTCAGACGAATATTTCGAGTAGTTACAAACAGAATGACGAAATTAGTATACCCCCCATCTTATGGTGGAGGGTATAAAAATATTTCAAAATTGTAGCATTTTACTTGATTGCCTTACCACAAATTGTTACCACTCAGACTTTGACCTCACCGTTCATGTATGCTGACCGAGCTGAACTGAAATAATGAGAACGATTTATGTAAGCCCTTATTAGATGGCTTAAATAAATTGCCTTTTTTTTGAGAAATTTACTATGGGTCTGCCTTTGAATTGTTTTGTAGTTTGACAGGTCCCATCATTATCATCATCATGGCTGTCAAGTTTATTTCAGCTCAAGAATTTGAAATTTATTTAATTAAAACCTCTTTAAAATAGTTCGCCAGGAGATTGTAATCTACATTCAGAGAAAAAGAGGACAGAACAAGTAAAAAGGCGTTGAGTTCAGCCGGGCCGAACTTTGAATACCCACCAACTCGGGTATATATGCAAACCATTTTTCATTAAAATTCGGTGAAAATTTCATACCTTATGTCCCATAGCAGTTATATCGAAATATGTTCCGATTTGGTTCAAATACTAATAAGTACAGTTCATTCAATTGTACATAACAAAATAGTGATATTTTTAGTAGCTAAATCTAAAAACAAACCGATCTGAACCATAAATGACACGGATGTCGAAAAGCCGAACATAACATAAATCGGATAATAAATGTGGCTTTTATGGGCCTTAGACCCTAAATCAGAGGATCGGTCTATATGGCAGCTATATCCAAATCTGGACTGATCTGAGCCAAATTGGCGAAAGATTTTGAAGGGCCTAACAGAACTCCCTGTCTTTAATTTCAGCAAAATCGGATAATAAATATGGCTTTTATGGGTCTAATACCCTAAATCGTCGGTTCGGTCTATGGGCCTAATACCCTAAATCGTCGGTTCGGTCTATATGACAGCTATATTCAAATCTGGACCGATCTGTGCCAAATTGACAAAAGATTCCGAAGGTCCTAACACAACTCACTGCCCCAAATTTCAGCAAAATCGGATAATAAATGTGGCTTTATGGGTCTAAGACCCTAAATCGGAGGATCTGTCTATATGGCAGCTATATCCAAATCTGGACAGATCTGAGCCAAATTGACGAAGAATATTGAAGGGCCTAACACAACTCCCTGTCCCAAATTTCAGCAAAATCGGATAGTAAATGTGGCTTTTATGGGCCTAAAACCCTAAATCGGAGGATCGGTCTATATGGCAGCTATATCCAAATCTGGGCTAAATTGACGAAGGATGTCGAGGGGCCTTACGCAACTCACTCTCCCAAATTTCAGAAAAATCGGATAATAAATGTGGCTTTTATGGGCCTAAGACCCTAAATCGTAGGATCGGTCTATATGGCAGCTATATCCAACTCTGGGTCGATCTGGGGCAAATTGACGAAGGATGTCGAGGGGCCTAACGCAACTCACTGTCCCAAATTTCAGAAAAATCGGATAATAAATGTGGGTTTTATGGGCCTAAGAACCTTAATCGGAGGATCGGTCTATATGGCAGCTATATCCAAATCTGGACTGGTCTGGGTCAAATTGACGAAGGATATGGTGTGACCTAACACAATTCATTGTCATAAATTTCAGCAAAATCGGATAATAAATGTGGCTTTTATGGGCCTAAGACCCTAAAACTGGGGATCGGTCTATATGGCAGCTATGTCCAAATTTGGACCGATTTGGGCCAAATTGACGAAGGATGTCGAAGTGCTCACCACAACTCACTGTCCCAAATTTCAGTAAAATCGAATAATAAATGTGGCTTTTATGGGCCTAAGACCCCATATCGGCCGATCGGTCTATATGGGGGCTATATCAAGATATAGTCCAATATAGCCCATCTTCGAACTTAACCTGCTTATGGACAAAAAAAGAATCTGTGCAAAATTTCAGCTCAATATCTCTATTTTTAAAGACTGTAGAGTGATTTCGACAGCCAGACGGACGGACGTGTCTAGATCGTCTTAGATTTTTACGCTGATCAAAAATATATATACTTTGTAGGGTCGGAAATGGATATTTCGATGTGTTGCAAATGGAATGACAAAATGAATATACCCCCATCCTTCGGTGCTGGGTATAAAAATGTGTTTCCCAGCTGCTAGTGTCCGACAATGGCGGCGAGAAAGATACCGCAGAACAAATCGCTGGTGATGGTATAGAATCAATACCACCTAGTCAGATCCAAGTTCAAGTAGTAGTGAGCGGATTGAAGAACAACAAGGCAGCAGGAGCCGTTGGGTTGCCAGCTGAACTGTTTAAGACGGGAGACTATACGCTGATGAGGTGTATGCATCCGCTCGTCCATTTGACCTGGCTAGAGGAATGCATATTTAATGATTGGAACCTTTGCATACTTTTTTTCCGTACACAATAAGCAGACAAGACAGATGAATAAGTCTTATACCCATCGTATTGCGGATTTTTCATACAGTCGGCGTTGGCAAATTTTTTCACAGCTTGTGACTCTGTAATTGCATTCTTTCTTCTGTCAGTTATCAGCTGTTACTTTTAGCTTGCTTTAGAAAAAAAGTGTAAAAAAGTATATTTGATTAAAGTTCATTTTAAGTTTTATTAAAAATGCATTTACTCTCTTTTAAAAAATCCGCAATTACTTTTTGGGCAATCCAATAGTATCTTAAATCAAGAAGATGATAGGCCCCAAACAATGTCGACCCAGATCTGGTAAATCTACCATAGACCCGATTTCTGATATCTCAAAGGACACGTGATGTCGAGCTCAAGACACTGTTGCCAGGGGAAAAGGCTGTGACTGACGGAACTCTGGTATTGCCATCTTGTCATCCATGCAACAGGCATGGTTCAAAGTTCGAGGACAGACCTGATCATTTATGGCTCGGTAGCGCAGAGGTTATGACGTTGATCTCGGGCTCGAATCCTGGTGAGACCATCAGAAAAAATTTTCAGCGGTGGTTTTCCCCTCCTAATGTTGGCAACATTTGTGAGGTACAATGCCATGTAAAACTTCTCTCCAAAAAGGTGTCGCTTTGCAGCACGCCGTTCGGACTCGGCTATAAAAAGGAGGCCCCTTATCATTGAGCTTAAACATGAATCGGACTGCACTCATATGTGAGAAGTTTACCCATGTTCCTTAGTGGAATATTCATGGACAAAATATGCATTTGCAACTAAATTTTATTTCCAGCTGGTTGACCACAATCCGGTCCTGCGCAAATCCGGAGTATTTCAGAATGCGAGGGGTGGTTCTATCTGACACTGCACGGAAGATGGAAAATAAATAGCTGCAAACACAACAGTTCGAAACGGCATGCTCTCGTCGACGGACCCAACTGGTTTATGAAAGCACTACTTGCCCCCGTGACATAGCGACGCATTAGCAAACCATTTCCCCCTTCATGGAAAATGACGCGAAATGGATATTTGGATCCCAGAAGCCTTTCCCAAGCAACCCGTGACACAATCATGTCGAAATGCTACTGAAGAATGCGGTATACAGAGAAATCATGCAATCAGCAGCAACGCGTTAGATGATAGCAGAAACGTTTTATTCCCCAGAACGGAAAAGGAAGTGGAAAGATGTGAGTGTGAGAAGTATTTGTTCCAAAGTGCAAGCTCCTAGCTTTATTCCTTCGAATGCTACCATGCTTTGACAGACTGACAGACGAACGGATGGACATGGCTAAATCGACTCAGAATGTTGGGCCTCATATCAATATTTCAATGTGTTACAAGAGAATGACCCCATCTTATGGTGGAGGGTAAAAATATACTAATCAACTCATTCCGTTTGTAACACCGCGAAATATTGGTCAAAGTCCCCATAAAATATATATTCTTGATCGTCTCGATATTCTGACTCAATCTAGCCATGTCTGTCTG
>NC_081553.1:40954553-40960111 GCF_963082655.1 Stomoxys calcitrans | reverse complement strand
GGAAGGATGTCGGGTGGCGTAACACAACTCACTGTCCCAAATTTCAGCAAAATCGGATAATAAATTTGGCTTTTATGGGCCTAAGACTCTAAATCGGAAGATCGGTCTATATGGCAGCTATATCCAAATCTGAACCGATCTGGGCCAAATTAAAGAAGAATGTCGAGTGGCCTAACACAACTCTCTGTCCCAAATTTCAGCAAAATCGGATAATAAATGTGGCTTTAATGGGCCTAAGACCCTAAATTGGCGGATCGGTCTATATGGCAGCTATATCGAAATCTGAACTAATCTGGGCCAAATTAAAGAAGAATGTCGAGTGGCCTAACATTTCTCACTGTCCCAAATTTCAGCAAAATCGGATAATAAATGTGGCTTTTATGGGCCTAAGACCCTAAATCGGCAGATCGGTCTATATGGGGGCTATATGAAGATATAGTCCGATATAGCATATCTGTGCAAAATTTCAGCTCAATATCTGTATTTTTAAAGACTGTAGCGTGATTTCAACAGACAGACGGACGGACATGGCTAGATCGTCTTAGATTTTTACGCTGATTAAATGGATATTTCGGTGTGTTGCAAACGGATTGGCAAAGTGAGTATCCCCCCATCCTTCGGTGGTGGGTTTAAAAAGGGCAATTCTTATCCGATTTGTCTAAAATTTTTATCATTTTGGTATAAGAACTTCCAATAACTGTGCCTAGTATGGTATAAACCAGTCCATAATCTAATATAGCCGCCATATAAACCGATCTCCCGATTATACTTCTTGGGCCTCTAGAGGGCGCAGTTCTTATCCAATTTGGTAGAAATCTTGCATATGTCGTTTTAGTATGACTTCCAACAATTGTTCCATGTATGGTCTAAATCGGCTGATAACCTGATTAAGCCGCCATTTAAACCGATGTCTCAATTAGAATTTCTGAGCCTCTGTGGGGCGCAATTATGACTCGATTTGCATAAAATGACTTCTAAAAGCCATGACAAGTACTGTCCATATCGGCCAATAACTTGATATAGCCCTGTTATATTTGAAAAGGTCATTCAAGAAACTTGACAAATTCCATCCATTGTGGAGGGTATAAAAGATTCGGCCCGGTCGAACTTGCCACATTTTCTACTGGTTTTTTCTTGTTTTTATTTTTTCCATTTTATTGTTATTCCTATAAGAATTCCATCACATAACTTAACAAAACTAAAACATTCCATATAAAATTAAGTTGGCGAAAATCTAGATCAAATCCTACTGCCATTGTACTCTTAGGAATTTCCATAAGTATGCTTGAATGTTTCCACTATGCTACTGCTAATGCTACAGATGGTGACATTCCAACACACAAACTTGGAAACTTACTCATAAACACACACACATACAAACAAACAGGTCCCCTAGTTACCCGATTCTCCGCAATTTAATTTAACTTTGCTGAGAATTTACAATAAAATCGTGCAATATGTGAGTGGGCATGTGTGTGTGTGTGTGTGTGTGTGTGGAGACCCCTTAAAAAAAAAAAACACTAACAAGAAAACACATATAACACAACATACATCACTTCACATACAACATTTTCCTCTTTCTCCTCCATCATAAAAGGGGGAAAAAAACTAAAATTTTGTATAAGAGAGAAAAAAGGAAATAATGTTGTTTTGGGTCGCTGATGGATGAGTGTCACTTAAAATCCTTCTCTCAGCTTATGAACTAGGAAAAATGGTTCCTGTAGAGTTACAAACAACGAAAGATTTAGAAATTCAATTTCTGTTGACACAGTGATCTTTGGCAATTTAAGAAATTTGAAATGACTTGGTAATTCTGAGTAACATAAAATCTAAAGATTTTTTTATGTTAAATTAACTACTGGTCTGAGTTTTTCAAAAAAAAAAAAAAAAATCGTTTGAATAGGTAACACTATTGGGTTAATTGGTATTTATTTAACCAAGCGTCCTGGCCGTCGATTTTGTAGTTATCCCCCTCCCGATACGGGGTAACTATAAGCACCACACATGCTGGAACTTCAAGACCCGACTTCTGTGGTGTTCATCGTAATCCCGGGAAGCTTAGCCGAGAGTTACCGGACGCATCCACAGGTTACGGATAGTGCTTCGTTTTTATGCGGAGTAGCTGCAAATGCGGCTGCGGGTAGTCAACGATTTCGAGAGGAGGGTCTCAGTAAGGAGTGTGGTGGCACTGACTCTTACTAAAATACTGAGTGCCAATGATACTCGAGATGACAAGGCGAGCTATTGGCGCCTTTATATAACCAATGGCCAACATCAGCATCTGTTCCCAGGTAAGGGGCGGCTGGAGGCGAGGGTCGCATTTTGGAGCAAGCGGCTCGCGACATCGAGGGATACAGTGCGATCCCACAAAACCCATGCGGTTTGGGCGCTGCCCCCAGAAAACTTGAAGAATCACTCTGAGAATCAAAAGAATAGTAAGAACGGACCCTCCCTAAAGTTGACGTTCCACGCAAACGAAAAAGGGAACATGATTTGCGGATTTGCACCCGGAATGTCCGGACTATTTATTGAGAAGGTGCACTATATGCATTGACGGATGTATTGGAGAAGAAAAAGGCAGATATTACCGCTTGACAGAAAGTGCGATGGACCAGGAATGGCGACACAACAACACCAAATGGTGTGAACCATGCCAACGCTACTATAACACGAGGCATGATTTTGGCTGTGGCTTTGTGGTTAGTCAAAGACTAAAGCACCTTGTCTCCATCTTTACTCTGGTGGATGAGAGGCCAGCCACAATCCGCATAAATGTCAAATTCGTCAACATTAGCCTTATTTGTGTCCAAGCCCCGACGGAAGATAAGGACGAGCAGACCAAGGATATTTTCTACTAGAGCCTGGAGAGAGAATACGACTGCTGCCCCGCCCATGATAATAAAATCGTTCTGGGAGATTTTAATACGAAGATATGGAAGAAAAACATCTTTGGTCCAGTAGTCGGAAAATTTAGCCTATACGAAGAAACTTCCCATAATGGGCTGAGGCTAAAAGAGTTCGTCGCGGCAAAGAACATGGTTATTGGCAGCACTAGGTTTCACCATCGAAGGATTCGCACGGCCACATGGTTGCCACCCAATCAGAATACATATAACCAAATTGATCATGGAATGGATCAGGCATTCATGCAGCGTGTAAGATTTATGATCGATCCGAGGAGTAAACATAATTTCAGATCATTACCTTGTTGCAACAAAGGTTCGCACCTGTCTAAGCAAGGCGAAAAAAGTACAATCGGACTCTGCACGGAAGCTAGACATTGAAAAGCTGCAAACAAAACAGACAACGGCATACTCCACTGACCCAACTACTTGATGAAAGCACTCCTTGATGCAGGGGCAAACCATTGCCCATTTCATGGAAAATGCTAGGAAACGCAAAACCAATAGTACGACGAAGTGTCGGGATGTTATTGAAATCAAGAGTGACTCATACAGAGCAACCCAGCAAACAGTAGCAACGCACTAGATGAAGGAGAGGTATCGGGAGAAAAGGAAAGAGGACAAACACCTATTCAGAAAGAAGAAGGAAATTGAAAGACGTGTCTGTACCAAAGCCATCGGTTTGATGTTTGATTCTTTGGTAGAATTTCCGGACTTCATTCTGACTCATGTACATCTCAATTCGCTCACACTTACGTCTTCTTCTTCTTCTTTCTGCGGAATAAACGTTTCTCCTCTCTCCTTTTCTGCCGATATCTCAAGAGAAACGCCTATTCCGCAGAAAGAAAAAGGAAATGGATAGACGTGAGTGTGAGCGAATTGAGATGTACAGGAGTCAAATTGAAGTCTCCAATGGCTTTGGTACAAGCACATCCTCTTGCAGAGACAAAGAAGGAAATCTGATAACTGATACAGGCAGTGTGCTGAGGATATGAAAATAACATTTCACCCAACTGCTAGGGGCCGCGAAGAGGATATCGCAGAACCATTCCCTGATGATGGTATAGAATGTTTACCTCCTTGTCACAATGAGGTCCAAGTAGCTGTAATCCGACTGAAGAACAACAAGGCAGCAGGACCCGACGGGTTACCCGCTGAACTATTTAAGACCAGAGGCGACACGCTGATAAGGCATATGCATCAGCTTGTCTGCTCGATCTGTCTGGAAGAACGCATAACCGATGATGGGAACTTCAGCATACTATGTCCCGAACACAAGAAAGGAGACAAGACGGAATGTGCCAACTACAGAGGAATAAGTCTCCTGCCCATCGTATACAAGATACTCTCGAGCGTATCGTGTGAAAGATTAAAACCTAAAGTCAATGAGATAATTGGGCCCTATCAATGTGGCTTTAGACCTGGTAAATCCACCCTAGATCAGATATTCACACTGCACCAAATGCTGGAAAAGACCCTAGGAGGACAAATCAACACCTACCATCTCTTGGTTGACTACAAAGCAATATGGTCTGAATCGATCTACAGCTTGATACAGCTCCCATATAAACCGATCTCCCGATTTTGCTTCTTGATCCCCGAATCGGACTACAACTTGTTATATTGGGTTGCCCAAAAAGTAATTGCGGATTTTTTAAAAGAAAGTAAATGCATTTTTAATAAAAATTAGAATGAAATTTAATCAAATATACTTTTTTTACACTTTTTTTTCTAAAGCAAGCTAAAAGTAACAGCTGATAAGTGACAGAAGAAAGAATGCAATTACAGAGTCTCAAGCTGTGAAAAAATTTGTCAACGCCGACTATATGAAAAATCCGCAATTACTTTTTGGGCAACCCAATAGCTCCTCCTCCTTCTCCTCTGTCCTTATTCATTATTATTTGTTTGCCTAAAAGGAGATACTGCGCCAAGAACTCGATAGCTGCGATCCATGGTGGAAAGTATAAAAGTTTCGGCCCGGCCGAACTTAGCACGCTTTTAGTTGTTATACCCTCCACCATAGGATGGGGGTACACTAATTTCATAATTTTGTTTGTAACTCCTCGAAATATTCGTTTGCGACCCCATAAAGCATATATATTCTTGATCGTCATGTGATTTTAAGTCGAACTAGCCATGTCCGTCCGTCTGTCCGTCCGTCCGTCTGTCTGTCTGTCTGTCCAAAGCACGATAAATTTCAAAGGAATAAAGCTAGCCGCTTGAAATTTTGCACAAATACTTCTCATTACTATAGGTCGGTTGGAATTGTAAATGGGCTACATCGGTCAACGTTTTGATATATTGGGTTGCCCAAAAAGTAATTGCGGATTTTTTAAAATAATGTAAATGCACTTTTAATAAAACTTTGAATGAACTTTAATCAAATATACTTTTTTTTACACTTTTTTCCAAAGCAAGCTAAAAGTAACAGCTGATAACTGACAGAGGAAAGAATGCAATTACAGAGTCACAAGCTGTGAAAAAATTGTGAACGCCGACTATATGAAAAATCTGCAATTACTTTTTGGGCAACCCAATAGCTGCCATATAAACCTATCTTGGGTCTTGACTTCTTGAGCCTCTAGAGGGCGCAATTCTTATCCGATTGGAATGAATTTTTGCACGAAGTATTTTGTTATGATATCCAACAACTGT
>NC_081553.1:40899553-40947053 GCF_963082655.1 Stomoxys calcitrans | reverse complement strand
GCCCCTCAACATTCTTCTTTGATTTGGTCGGTTCAGATTTGGATATAGCTGCCATATAGACCGATCTCTCGATTTAAGGTCTTGGGCCTATAAAAGGGACATTTGTTATCCAAACTCGCCAAAATTTGGGACAGAGAGTTGTGTTAGGCCCTTCGTCATTCTTCTTCAATTTGGCTCAGTTCGGTCCAGATTTGAATATAGCTGCCATATAGACCGATCTCTCGATTAAAGGCCTTGGGCCCATAAAAAACGCATTTATTGTCCGATTTCGCCAAAATTTTGAACAGTGAGTTGTGTTTGGCTTTTCGACATCCGTCTCGTATATGGTTTAGATCGGTCTATATTTGGATTTGGTTACCAAAAAGAAGAATATTTTGTTCTACAAAATTAAGCAATGACTTGTACTTATTAGACAACTCAATGTCCGTGTCGAATTTAGGTCAAACGGGCCATATTTTGATAAAGCGAAAGGTGGTTTACATGAATACCCGAGGTGGTGGGTATCCAAAGTTCGGCCTGGCTGAACTTAATGCCTTTTTACTTGTTCTGTTTCAAGGCGATATAACGTACTCATCATTCTTTTTCATTATTTATAACATTTAATAATATAATGGAGGCCACCGTAGCGCAGAGGTTAGCATGTCCGCCTATGACGCTGAACGCCTGGGTTTGAATCCTGGCAACATTTGGGAGGTACTATGCCATGTAAAACTTCTCTTCAAAGAGTTGTCGCACTGCGGCACGCCGTTCGGACTCGGCTATAAAAAGGAGGCCCCCTATCATTGAGTTTAAATTTGAATCGAACTGCACTCATTGATGTGTGAGAAGTTTTCCCCTGTTCCCTAGTGGATTGTTCATGGGCAAAATTTGCACTTTGCATAACATTTAATAATATTTGTTAGCAGTATATCGACAAACAACCCCCAAACAAACTGTAACCCCAATTTACTTAACTTGATTTAAAATTCATTAAAAATATTTACTCTATAGAAGGCCAATAAATATGTCGTTTTATAATTTAATTTTCACCAACATTTCTTGCTGTTGGCCCATAGGATATATTGATTCTCTGTTATATCATTGACTCAAAGTTAAATCTTTTCAGCAACATTGTGTTATCCCTAAGGACAGTTTGTGTCTGTGCTTACGCCTTTGATAAGTCAACATTATTGGCAAATTATCGGGCAGAACTGATGGAGCTGATAAAAATAATTACGAAACTAAATTAACTTTATGCCTTAATGTGCCTAGCCTAGCCAACCCAATAGAGCGGACATCGTCATCACCATCAGCACAGACTAAGACAGGCAAGGCAAAATGTTGCAGAAGCCCAGAGGACAATTGGGGGAAAATTGTGTTGTGTCATTTTGTTTGCTCCGCATATTGAATACTTATGTTTGAGCTCAGTTGGCTTTGCCTTCTCTCCTAGCGCTCCTGTTGCTGCCGTAGGCCATTTAATTTATCATGCTGCAATGCTGGTAATGATGGTTCATTTGCCGATATCAACGCTGATCGATAGCGGAGCATTGTGAAATGATGACTTGGACAAAATTCTATCACATTTCTATTTGCATAGTTTTGTGGTTGAAGCAGCGCGTTCTATGACAAATCAATTAGGGAGTTGAATCGTGGAAATTTGTTTATAGTTGTGTCAACAAGACTGATTGGTGATGGAGCTAAATGTTATCATTTGAGCTATTACCATTAAAAATTAAACCTAAATTGAAAATGTTTTAATCAGCTAACAATCAAAGTAATTATGGCAAAGTGGTAAAGGAGGCGGCAATTTGGGGAAAACTTTTATATAAGTTGGCCTATAAGAAAGCTGTATGATGACTGACTAGGTGAACACATATAGCTCCTCAAAATGATTAAGTGCGGCAATTTTTTGCTAATCATTTGTTGTACACGAGGCGTAGTTGTGACCTCCTCCGGACATATCTTGAAAAGGAAAGCTTTTTATGACTTTTATGGAGGGTGTTTCACGATAATTTGTGCAATCGCTAGATGGTCGACCCTCAAGCAACCAATGGTATTGGGCAGTGCCGCGCCTAACATACGGCTCGGGATAATTTAACGGGGCTATGATGGTTAAGCAAGTCACGAAAAACTCTTTATACTCTCCAAAACTCTTTATACACACCATAGGATGGGGTGGTATACTAATTTCGTCATTCTGTTAGTAACACCTCGAAATATGCATCTAAGACCCCATAAAGTATATATATTCTTGATCGTCATAACGTTTTAAGTCGATCTAGCCATGTCCGTCCGTCCGTCTGTCGAAAGCACGCTAACTTTCAAAGGAGTAAAGCTAGAAGTTTGAAATTTTGTACAAATACTTCCTGTTAGTGTATGTCCGTTGGGATTGAAAACTGGAAAATGGAAAAAAAACAAGTAAAAACGTGCTAAGTTCGGCCGGCCCGAATCTTATATACCCTCTACCATGGATCGCATTTGTCGAGCTCTTTCCACGGTATCTCTTTTTAGGCAAACACAGGGTAAAAGAAAAGAATTGATATGTTATTGGTTCATTTCGGACCATAATTGAACTGAATATTGGAGACCATAGTAAAAGTCATTGTGTAAAATTTCAGCCAAATCTAGTAAGAATTGCGCACGTTAGGGGCCGAAGAAGTAAAATAGGGAGATCGGTTTATAAGGATTCTGTATTAGGCTATAAACTGAATCATGCCATATTCAACACGTATGTTAAAGGTCATATGAGAAGCCGTTGTACAAAATTTCAGCCAAATCGGATAATACTTGCGCCCTTAAGAGGCTCAAGAAATCAAGATCCCATATCGGTTCATATGGTAGCTATATCAGGTTACGGACCGATTTGAATCATTCTTAATACAGTTGTTGGAATTTATAACAAACTACGTCAGGCAATATTTCAGCCAAATCAGATAGGAATTGCTAACTGTAGAGGCTAAAGAAGTCAAGACCCCAGAACGGTTTATATGGCAGCTATATCAGATTATGGACCAATTTTAACCATTCCTAATACAGTTGTTTAAAGTCATAACAAAACACCCCATGCAAAATTTCAGCTAGATCGGATAATAATTGCGCCCTCTACTGGCTCAAGAAGTCAAGACCCGAGATCGGTTTATATGGCAGCTATATCAGGTTATGGACCGATTTTAACCATTCTTAATACAGTTGTTGGAAGTCATAACGAAACACGTCATGCAAAAATTCAGCCAGATCGGATAATAATTGCGCCCTTTACTGGCTCAAGAAGTCAAGACCCCATATCGGTTTATATGGCAGCTATATCAGCATATGGACCGATTTGAACTATTCTTAGCACAGTTGTTGAAAGTCATAACAAAACACGTCATGCAAAATTTCAGCCAAATCGGATAATGATTGTGTCCTCTAGTGGCTCAAGAAGTCAAAATCCCAGATCGGTTTATATGGCAGCCATATCAAAACTTGGACCAACATAGCCCATTTACAATCCCAACCGACCTACACCAGTAAAAAGTATTTGTGCAAGATTTCAAGCTGCTAGCTTTACTCCTTCGAAAGTTAACGTGCTTTCGACAGACAGACGGACAGACGACATACGGACAGACGGACGGACAGACGGACAGACGGACGGACGGACAGACGGACGGACAGACGGACGGACAGACGGACGGACAGACAGACAGACGGACGGACGGACGGACAGACGGACGGACAGACGGACGAACAGACGGACGGACAGACGGACGGACAGACGGACGGACAGACGGACGGACAGACGGACGGACAGACAGACGGACGGACAGACGGACGGACAGACGGACGGACAGACGGACGGACAGACGGACGGACAGACGGACGCACGGACAAACGGATGGACAGACGGACGGACAGACGGACAGACAGACATGGCTAGTTCGACTTAAAATGACATGGACCGGCCGAACTTAGCACGCTTTTACTTGTTTATTGTTATAATTTTGGACACTAAGTTGTGTTACGCCTTTCAATATCCCTCTTAAATGTGGCCCAGATCGATTCAGTTTTGGATATAGCTGCCATATAGACAGATCTCTCGATTTAGAGTTTTGGGCCCATAAAATGCGCATTTACTACCCGATGTCGCCGCAATTTGCGACAGTGAGTTGTGTTAGACCCTTCGACATCCCTCTTCAATTTGGCTCAGATCGGTCCAGATTTGGATATAGTTGGCATATAGACCGATCTTTCGATTTGAGATCTTGAGTCCATAAAACGCGCAATTATTGTCCGATTTTTTCGAAATTTGGATAGTGATTCGTGTTTATGTCCTTCGATATTCTAATTAAATTTGACCCAGATCGTTTCAGATTTGGATATAACTGCCATATAGACCGATCTCTCGATTTAAGATCTTGAGCCCATAAAACGCGCATTTATTGTCCTATTTCACCGAAATTTGGGGCAGTGAGTTGTGCTGGGCCCTTCGTCACTCTTCTTCAATTTGGCTCAGATCGGTCCAGATTTGGATATAGCTACCATATAGACCGATCTCTCGATTTAAGGTTTTGGAGCCATAAAAGGCACATTTATAGGCTTTTCGACATCCATGTCGTATATGGTTTAGATCGGTCTTTATTTGGATTTGGATACCAAAAGACCAATATTTTGTTCTACAATATTGAACAATGACTTGTTCTATTACAATACTATGACTTGTACTATTACTATTGGGTTGCCCAAAAAGTAATTGCGGATTTTTCATATAGTCGGCGTTGACAAATTTTTTCACAGCTTGTGACTCTGCAATTGCATTCTTTCTTCTGTCAGTTATCAGCTGTTACTTTTAGCTTGCTTTAAAAAAAAGTGTAAAAAAAGTTTATTTGATTAAATTCATTCCAAGTTTTATTAAAAATGCATTTACTTTCTTTTAAAAAATCCGCAATTACTTTTTGGGCAACCCATATTACTCAGTGTTCGTGCCTTATTTCAATATAGCTGCTATGTGGGCAGAAATTATGCGTTTTTTTACTGGACTATGACGAAAGGTGGCTTGCATATATACCCTAGGTGGAGGGTATCCTATATGAAGGGTATCCTAGGTGGAGGGTATCCTTTTTACTTGTTTCGATGTGACTTTGTTTAACATATGCAAATCAGAATATATTTTTATAATATACATGCAAATAAAAATGGCATTAAAGATTTATGTAATTACTACGATATATTTCGAAATTAGTTCTCATATTGTGTTGATAGTAAGCCGTAACATGTTATCATCATAATAAATAAATGATAAATAATATTTGTTGTTTATCCTGCAAGACAAATTTCGTATGTCCTTATGACAGCATTTGATTTATGCACAAATCTAATATGCAATCTTAAAGAAAAACAAAACTTATCTGGATATAAATAAAAAAGTCCGAATAAATTTCAGCAAAATGAAATTCTCCCATGCAAAGGCCTTAGTCATGACCACCCCCCCCCCCCCCCCCCATTTAAACATAAATAAGAATATTTAATAAGATTTTATGAAACATTGAAATAAAAAAACGTAGCCAAAAGATAATGGCCCCCTAGTAAACTCAAAAAAAAGTACCATCTGCTGTACAAATTTCAATTTGTGCAAAAGTGCTAAAATCAACAAACATTCAAAATAAAGGTAATGGGCAAAAAATATATTCTCCCTGGCCCAAAAGGAAGTCCGGCAGGACATTGCAGTAAATTAAGCAGCTACTTCAGCGTTATCTATTGCAATTTTGTGGTAAGGGAGGCTGGCAGATGGGATTCTCAAAAACGAAAAAAGAGAAAACCATTGCGATAATAACTTTACTACTTACCCCAATTCATTAGGGTTTTTGCTTCTCTTGCCTTTTCGCCAAAAGTGAATATAATCTAAGAAATTTATGAGAATTCGGCCAATAACATTTAGAAGGCATTATCATAATGCCATATCCTAATAATAATAATCCCAATAATAATTATGACCCCATAAATGGTGCGTACATAAATACAAATAAAAGTGTCCGCTTAAGAAAGAAGAGAAAACAAGTAAAAGCGTGCTAAGTTCGGCCGGGCCGAATCTTATATACCCTCCACCATGGATCGCATATGTCGAGTTCTTTTCCCGGCATCTCTTCTTAGGCAAAAAAAGGATATAAGAAAAGATTTGCTCTGCTATTAGAGTGATATCAAGATATGGTCCGGTTTGGACCACAATTGAATTATATGTTAGAGTCCTGTGTAAAATGTCAGCCAATTCGAATAAGAATTGCGCCCTTTGTGAGCTCAAGAAGTAAAATAAAGAGATCGATTTATATGGGAGCTATATCAGGCTATAAACCGATTCAGACCATAATAAACACGTATGTTAATGGTCATGAGAGAATCCGTCGTACAAAATTTCAGGCAAATCGGATAATAATTGCGACCTCTACAGGCTCAAGAAGTCAAGATCCCAGATCGGTTTATATGACAGCTATATCAGGTTATGGATCGATTTGAACCATATTTGGCACAGTTGTTGGATATCATAACAAAATACTACGTGCCAAAATTCATTCAAATTGGATAAGAATTGCGCCCTCTAGAGGCTCAAGAAGTCAAGACCCAAGATCGGTTTATATGACAGCTATATCAGGTTATGGACCGATTTGAACCATACTTGGCACAGTTGTTGGATATCGTAACAAAACACGTCGTGCAAAATTTCATTCCAATCGGATAAGAATTGCGCACTCTAGAGGCTCAAGAAGTCAAGACCCAAGATCGGTTTATATGGCAGCTATATCAGGTTATAGACCGATTTGAACCATACTTAGCACAGTTGTTGGATGTCATAACAGAACACGTCGTGCAAAATTTCATCCCAATCGGATAAGAATTGCGCACTCTAGAGGCTCAAGAAGTCAGGACCCAAGATCGGTTTATATGGCAGCTATATCAGGTTATAGACCGATATGAACCATACTTAGCACAGTTGTTGGATGTCATAACAAAACAAGTCGTGCAAAATTTCATCCCAATCGGATAAGAATTGCGCCCTCTAGAGGCTCAGGAAGTCAAGACCCAAGATCGGTTTATATGGCAGCTATATCAAAACATGGACCGATATGGCCCATTTACAATACCAACCGACCTACACTAATAAGAAGTATTTGTGCAAAATTTCAAGCGGCTAGCTTTACTCCTTCGGAAGTTAGCGTGCTTTCGACAGACAGACGGACGGACGGACGGACGGACGGACGGACAGACGGACGGACATGGCTAGATCGACATAAAATTTCACGACGATCAAGAATATATATACTTTATGGGGTCTCTGACGAATATTTCGAGTAGTTACAAACAGAATGACGAAATTAGTATACCCCCCATCTTATGGTGGAGGGTATAACAAATTGAAGACACATCATGTAAGGAAAGCAAAAAAACCAGCAGTGGCGTGAAAATAGAAATCAAAAGCCATAACAGTTTAGTTGAGTTTAGAGAATGAATTTTAGACCGGGAATTATGTCTGGGATGTTAAGACCTCCCTTCTCCTTCTCTTCTCGATCCCTTCTCCCTCCCTACTCCCTGGAGGTGGAGGGTATACCACCATAAGATGGGGGGTACACTAATTTCGTCATTCTGTTTGTAACTACTCGAAATATTCGTCTGAGACCCCATAAAATATATATATTCTTGATCGTCGCGACATTTTATGTCGATCTAGCCATGTCCGTCCGTACGTCCGTCTGTCTGTCGAAAGCACGCTAACTTCCGAAGAAGTAAAGCTAGCCGCTTGAAATTTTGCACAAATACTTCTTATTAGTGTAGGTCAGTTGGTATTGCAAATGGGCCATATCGGTCCATGTTTTGATATAGCTGCCATATAAACCGATCTTGGGTCTTGACTTCTTGAGCCTCTAGAGTGCGCAATTCTTATCCGATTGGAATGAAATTTTGCACGACGTGTTTTGTTATGATATCCAACAACTGTGCCAAGTATGGTTCAAATAGGTCGGTAACCTGATATAGGTGCCATATAAACCGATCTTGGGTCTTGACTTCTTGAGCCTCTAGAGGGCGCAATTCTTATCCGATTGCAATGGAATTTTGCACGACGTGTTTGTAATAGTACCCAACAACTGTGCCAAGTATGGTTTAAATCGGTCTATAAGCTGATATAGCTGCCATATAAACCGATCTGGGGTCTTGACTTCTTGAGCCTCTAGTGGGCGCAATTCTTATCCGATATGCCTGAAATTTTGTACGACGGATCCTCTCATGACCATCAACAAACGTGTTTATTATGGTCTGAATTGGTCTATTGCCCGATACAGCTCCCATATAAATCGTTCTCTCTATTTTACTTCTTGAGGCCACAAAGGGCGCAATTCTTATTCGAATTGGCTGAAATTTTACACAGGTCTTCAACATATAATTTAATTGTGGTCCGATCCGGACCATACCTTGATATCGCTCTAATAGCAAAGCAAATCTTTTCTTATATCCTTTTTTGACTAAGAAGAGATGCCGGGAAAAGAACTCGACAAATGCGATCCATGGTAAAGTTCGGCCCGGCCGCTTAGCACGCTTTTACTTGTTCTCCCTCCCTTCTTCCTTCCTTTTCCCTCCCTTCTTCCTCCCTTCTCCCTCCCTTCTCCCTCCCTTCTCCCTCCCTTCTCCCTCCCTTCTCCCACCCTTCTCCCCCCTTCTCCCTCCCTTCTCCCTCACTTCTCATCCCTTCTCCCCCCTTCTCCTTCCTCTCTCCCTCCCTTCTCAATGCCTTCTCCCTCCCTTCTCCCTCCCTTCTCCCACCCTTCTCCCTCCCTTTTTGCATTCAAAAAAGTTCTTTAATATTTTCTCCTTTCAAATAATTTTTCCTACGCCTTTTTTCTTAAAGGACATCTAAAGCCCTTCATCCATTTCTCCCTTAATTGTGTCCATGCCTATGAAATTGTTTTGTCCAACAAATTGTCCTCAAAAAAAAAAAAAAAAAAAAGGATTCAAATATTGACAGCGATTGCAATAAAATACTCATAAATGTTTATTGCCTGAATATTGACACGTCCCCTATGATGGTGGTGCACTCGGCAGGGGAGCTACCATTAGAAGAGCTAAACATGATGGTATGTGTAAAAGCTATTAGAAAAGTAATTTCAAAGATATTATAACTTTTTTAATATGACATTGACTAGGCTCGGCAACTAGGCTTCTCCTTTATTTTATCATCCATAAAGAAGACACCAAGAAAGGATTTAAGATTGTTTTTTGCTGATTTGGTAAGAAGAAAATCCTTGAACTTTCCGACAAATTGACATTGTCTTGTATTTTATGATAAGGAATATTAATAGAATTACATAGAAGGAAACTTTTCTTATCAGTCACAGTATGAAACATTGTGACAATCAGTAATACATATGTACATTTTTAGAAAATCACCAGAGAAGCTGAGTGGGTTGTTAAAGAGGAGAAAAATACAGAAAGCTGGTGTTTCAGCATTTTGTAAATTTACATTGTGAGGCTACTTTGAGAAATTTTGCCCATGAACATTCCATTAAGAAACTGGGGCAAACTTCTCACATATCAATGAGAGCAGTCCGATTCAAGTTTAAGCTCTATGACAAGGGGCCTCCTTTTTATAGCCCAGTCCGAACGGCGTGCTGCAGGCGACTCCTCATTGGAGAGACGTTTTTACATGGCATAGTACCTCACAAATGTTGCCAGCATTAGGAGAGGTAAAACCATCGCTGAAGCTGTGGTATTAACGAGATCATATGCAAAATTTCAAGGCTTAAGGTTGTCCAGGTGCCTCTTGACAGTCTCCTCAAATTTAGTCACCTCGGAATTCCAAAAATTTTTGGGTTTGTCAAATCTTTATTTGTGGTCCCATTCCAAATTTTTTTTAAATTTTTCAGGAAAGGGCTTCAAAATCCATTCAAAATATAACAAGTAAAAAGACGTTAAGTTCGGCCGGGTCGAACTTTGGATACTCACCACCTTGGGTATATATGTAAACCACCTTTCGTCATAATCTGGTGATGAATTCATACCTTATGCCCTAAGCAGCCATATCGAAATATTTTCCGATTTGGACCAAATACTAATAAGCACAAGTCATTGTTCAATTGTGTATAACAAAATATTGGTTTTCTTAGTAGCTATATCTAAAAATTAACCGATCTAAACCATATACGACACGGATTTCAAAATCATAAGTCACTGTGTCAAATTTCAGTGAAATTGGATTATAAATGCGCCTTTTATGGGACCAAGACTTTAAATCAAGATATCGGACTATATGGCAGCTATATCCAAATCTGGTCTGATCTGTGCCATATTTCAGAAGTATGTCGAGATGTTCAACTTAACACATTGTCTCAAATTTCGGCGACATCCAACAATAAATGCGCCTTTTATGGGCCCAAAACCTTAAATCGAGAGATCGATCCATATGGCAGCTATATCCAATCCCGGACCGATTTGGGCCAAATTGAAGATGGATGACGAAGGTCCTAACACAACCCACTGTCTTAAATTTCGGCGACATCGAACAATAAATGCGCCTCCCATGGGCCCAAGACCTCAAATCGAGAGATCGATCTATATGGCAGATATATCCAAATCTGGACCGATTTGGGCCAAGTGGTAAAAAAATGTCGAAGGGCCTAACACAACTCACTGTCCCAAGTGTTGGCAAAATCGGACAATTGCATATTTTGCCCATGAAAATTCTACTAAGGAATAGGGCAAACTTCTCACATATCAATGAGTGCAGTCCGATTCAAGTTAAAGCTCAATGATAAGGGGCCTCCTTTTTATAGCCGAGTCTGAACGGCGTGACGCAGTGCGACACCTCTTTGAAGAGAAGTTTTACATGGCTAGTACCTCACAAATGTTGCCAGCATTAGGAGGGGAAAATCACCTTTAATCGGGAGAACGGTCTATAGGACAGCTATATCCCAATCTAGACCGTTTTGGGCGAAGTTGCAGAAAAATGTCGAAGAGTCTAACACAAATCACTGTCCCAAATTTCGTCGACATCGGACAATGAATGCGTCTTTTATGTGTCCAAAACATTAAATCGAGAAATCGGTCTATATGGCAGCTATATCCAATCTGGATCTGAGCCAAATTGAAGAAGGATGTCAAAGGGCCTAATACAACTGACTGTCCCAAATTTCAGCAAAATCGGACAGTAATTGCGTCTTTTATGGCCCAAAACCCTCAATCGAGATATCTGGACCGATCTGGGCCAAATTAAAGGAGGATTTTGAAGGGCCTAACACAATCCACGCTTCTAAATTTCAGCAAAATCGAATAATCTTAGGCCCATAAAAGCCACATTGGCTTTTATGGGCCTAAGACCCTAAATCGGCGTATTGGTCTATATGGGGGCTACATCAAGATGTAGTCCGATACAGCTCATCTTCGAACTCAACCTGCTTATGGACAAAAAAAGGAATCTATGCAAAGTTTCAGCTCAATATCTCTATTTTTAAAGACTGTAGGGCGGTTTCAACAGACAGACGAATGGACAGACGGACGGACATGGTTAGATCGTCTTAGATTTTTACGCTGATCAAGAATATGTATACTTTATAGGGTTGGAAATGGATATTTCGATGTGTTGCAAACGGAATGACAAAATGAATATACCCCCATCCTTCGAAGGTGTGTATAAAACCAAATGTTTGAGGTCTACAATATTTCGTCTCATTTCGGGGACATTCGACTTTTCTTATAGAAATCTAGTCATTCCATTTATAACACCTCAAGATATTCGTCTAAGACCCCATTAAGTATATATATTCTTGATCGTCTTGACATTCTGAGACGATCTAGCCATGTCCGTCCGTCTATTGAAACCTCGATAGCGGTCGAAAGCGTAAAGCTATCCGTTTGACATTTTACACAAATACTTACTATAAGGTAAATAGATTGAGATTGCAAATTAGTTATATCGGTTCAGATTTAGATGTAGCTCCCCGATCTCCAGATTTGACTTCTTGAGGCACTGGAAGCCGCAATTTATGACCACTACACGCAGGTCTGTTGTGACTTTCAACAACTGTGCCAATTACGGTTCAAATCGGTTTATAACCTGATATATTCCCCATATAAACCAATTTCCCGATTTGACTTCTTAAGCCCTTACTAGGGATTAAGAAGTTCTCTGTGTGTTCTCTTAAGTGTTCTCTGTTTAGTACGGTCCAAATTGGTCTGTAACCTGATATAGCTCCCATATAAACCGATCTCCTGATTTAACTTCCTGAGTCCTTGGAAGCCGCAATTTTTGTCCGATTTGTCTGAAATTTTGCACATAGTATTCTGTTATGACTCCCAACAACGGAGCCAAGTGCAGTCTTAATTGGTCTGTAACCTGATATAGCTCCCATATAAACCGATCTCCCGATTTAACTTCCTGAGCCCCTGGAAGCCGCAATTTTTGTCCGATTTGTCTGAAATTTTGCACATAGTATTCTGTTATGACTCCCAACTACGGAGCCAAGTGCAGTCCAAATTGGTCTGTAACCTGATATAGCTTCTATATAAACCGATCTCCCGGTTTAACTTCCTGAGCCCCTGGGAGCCACAATTTTTGTCCGATTTGGCTAAAATTTCGCACATAGTGTTCTGTTATGACTATCAACAACGGAGCCAAGTGCAGTCCAAGTTGGTCTGCAACTTGATATAGCTCCCATATAAACCGATCTCCCGATTTGACTTCCTGAGCCCCTGGAAGCTGCAATTTTTGTCCGATTTGGCTGAAATTATGCACATCGTATTCTGTTGTGACTCCCAACACCTGTACCAAGTACCGTTCAAATTGGTCAAGAGTCTGGTATAGCTCCCATATAAACCGATCTCCCGATTTGACTTCCTGAGCCTCTGGAAGCCACAATTTTTGTCATATTTGGCTGAAATTTTGCACATTGTATTCTGTTATGACTCCCAACAACAACTCCCAACTCAACAACTGTGCCAATTACGGTTCAAATCACCTGATATATCCCCCATATAAAGCAATCTCCCGATTTGACTTCTTAAGCCCTTACTAGGGCTTAAGAAGTTCTCTGTGTGTTCTCTGTTTAGTACGGTCCAAATCGGTCTGTAACCTGAGAAAGTTCCCATATAAACCGATCTCCCAATTTGACTTCCTGAGCCCCTGGAATCCACAATTTTTGTCCGATTTGTCTAAAATTTTGCATATAGTGTTCTGTTATGACTCCCAACAACGGAGCCAAATGCGGCCCAAAGTGGTCTGTAACATGATAAAGTTCCCATATAAACCGATCCTCCGATTTGACTTCCTGAGCCCCTGGAAGCCGCAATTTTTGTCCGATTTGGTTGAAATTTTGCACATCGTATTCTGTTGTGACTCCCAACAACTGTTTCAAGTACGGTTCAAATCGGCCAAAAACATGATATAGCTCCCATATAAACCGATCTCCCAATTTGACTCCTTGAGCCCTTGCAACCCGCGATTTTTATCCAATTTGGCTGAAATATTGCTTATAGTCCAATTCCGTCTATAACTAGATATGGCTCCCATATTTTAGCAGAATCTAAGGTGGTGGGTTCCAAAGATTAGGCTCGCCCGACTTGCTTTTACCCGCTTTTACTTGTTTCTGTTCGAAATGTCATTCACTACCGTTTCACATCTCCACATATGTTCTTGCGAATGCAATCATGGCCTGAGGGTAAAGAATCACCACCCTGTAAAATGACGCCATTTAGCTATTGTGTTCTATTCTATTTTTATTTTATTTACTGTGTACCTTTAAATTACGGTTTAATAAACAGCAAAATCCCTTTTAACAAATTATACTCGTACCTTGTTAGTTGATATACAAGCAAAAAAAAGAACAAAAAGCAAACAAATACAAGCAATTTCAACAAAATTTCAAAACGTTGGCGTTTTCATGCCTTTTTTGATGTTAATGGAAGCAATTGTTATGCCCAACCACCTTGGGTGGGTGTTGATAGCCCTTGACTTTTGTTGTTATTCACCTCCACTCCACTCTTTGTCTCTTTGACGTGCCTTTTTCCGTTTCTTTTTTTTTGCTGTTATTATTCAATACCCATTTAGTCGCTGCCATTCAACGGCAGTAATAAAACATGAACTACAAATGAGAGACATTGACTATCGTTCATAACGACATGACTTTAAACCAAAAAGATCCCTTTCCTGTAAATGCATATGGCTTTGTGCTAAAAGAGTGTGTGTGTGTATGTAAGCCCATATGGGTGTAGGCATATAATTAAAGTTGACATTTGACATTCCGTGCACAAAAGTCATCATTAGGAAATATAAATAAAAAAAAATACACCGCCACTCACACTAGCTACACCCGGAAAATTGTCGCTTTTCCATTGGGTACTTGCAGCTGGAAAATTGTAAGGCTTGTTTGCCATTTGAAATCCCACGAGCAAACAAGAGTAACGAATTACTGCAACAAAATAAATGGCGAAAAAAACGAATCCCAGATTTTAGATTTCTTTTTTTTGTTGTTGTTTTGCTTTTCAAAAAACAAATGTGCAGCAATCCGTAAAGGCGATGAAGGTGATGGTGTTTAACTGAAGGTCAATCCATTACACAAGGACAATTCTTACACCACGTAAATGGAAAAAATCAAACCTTGGATACGTCATGGAATAAATCGTTATTGGAGCAAAAAACGTAATGGGAAATGATTAAGAAATATTTCACTTATATGAGACTCTTGTTCGGGAAAAGTTAATTAAAATCTAGCACAAATTAGATTTCAAAGTTGAATGTTAAAAAAATGTTATTGACATGAATAAGGAAAATCCTACCCTAAAATAACTTAAACAAGTAAAAAGGCATTAAGTTCGGTCGGACCGAACTTTGGATACCCACCACCTCGGGTATATATGCTTATCCCATTTCGTCACAATCCGGTGGTATATGTCACTATTCAATTTTGTAGAACAAAATATTGGTCTTTTTGGCAGATATATCCAATTATAAACCGATCTGAACCATATTAAGGTCGGATATAGTGAGGCTCAGAAAAACTCACTGTTTCAAATTTCAGCGAAATCGGGTAATAAATGAAGCATTTATGGGCTACAGTCCCCTTACCGGCAGATCGGTCTATATGGCAGCTATATCTAAATATAGTCCGATCTGAAACATATTTAGGTCGGATGTTGGGAGGTCTTAACCTACTCACAGTTTCAAATTTCAGCAAAATCAGATAAAAAATAAAGCTTTTTTGGGCTTCAGACCTTTTATCGGCAGATCGGTCTATATGGCAGCTATATCTAAATATAGTCCGATCTGTTCCATATTTGGGTCGTATGTTGGGATGCTTAAAACTGCGCATTATTCCAAATTTCAGCGAAATCGGATAAAAAATAAAGCTTTTATGGCCTTCAGACGCCTTATCGGGGGATCGGTCTATATGGCAACTATATCTAAATATAGTCCAATCTGAACCATAGTCGAGTCAGGTGTCGGGAGGCTTAAAGTAACCTCCTATTGCAATTTTCAGCGAAATCGGGTAATAAATAAAGCTTTTATGGGCTTCAGAAGCGTTATCGGGAGATCGGTCTATATGACAGCTATATCTAAATATAGTCCGATCTAAACCATATTTGGGTCAGTTATCGGGAGGTCTAAAACTACTCACTGTTTTGAATTTCAGCAAAATCGGATAAAAAATAAAGTTTTTATGGGCTTCAGACTCCATATTGCGATGGTCAGTGAAAAATTACTTTTTGTGGGATATTTTGGGGGATATATTGGTCCCGAAAGTGGGTATAAATTCGTGCTCCACCCCCCAATACCTTTCATTTAAGCCCCACAATTACATGGTCGGTAAATATGCCCGATTTAGGGGTGTTTTTTGGGGATTCGAAAATCTCCAAGCCCGGAAAATATATCAGCAACGTGCTCTATTCTCATATATCTATATATCATTTATTTGAACCCCATATTGCCATTGGCCTCAAAATTGGATATCACATTCGTTTTCTTATCTCATTTAAACTCCTTATTGCAAAAGTCTACAAATATGTCCGGTTTGGGGTATTGCCCTTAAAACTTTGAGTATTTAGTTCCACTCTCTTTAAGACCCAAATTGTCTTGGTGAGCAAATACGTCCTATTTTGGGGTTGTTATGGTGGTGGGACATCCGCTAGACAGTTGGCTCCTAACGTCGATATCAGATACGTGGTCTACTCCCACTTACCTTTAATTTGAGCCCCATATGTCGATAGTCGGCAAACATGACCCGCTTGGGGGTGTTTTGGGGGATGGGCGGCCACTCAGTGAGTTGGCCTTGAAAATATATATCGGATTCGTGTTCTACTCTAAAAACCCTCTTATTTGAGCCTCATATTGCAATAGTCAGAAAATACTTACTATTTCGGTGGTGTTGTGGGGGTGGGGTGGCCCCATAGACACTTTTCCCGAATATTGATATCAGATTCGTGCTTTACTCCCAAAGACCTTTAATTTGAGCCCCATATGGCTATGGTCGTAAATTTGTCCCCTTTAGGGGGTGTTTTTGGGAAGAAGCGGCTCCCCAAATTTTTGGTCCCATATTTGGATATCAGATTCGAATTCTACACTCAAATATTCCCATGGTCAGTAAATGAGTCATGTTTGGGGGGTGTTTTGGGGAAGTGGTGGACTCCCAGACTCCCCCCCTAGATACCCTATCCAAAATTTGGATACCAAATTTTTATTTTTAGGGTACTATATGAGAGCACACAAAATTTCGCTTAAACGCACCACCCATCTCCGAGATCTGGCGTTTCTGGAAATTAGGGTAAGGGGGAGGGTCCGCCCCCCTTCAGATATAAAAAATTTAGTATTTTTTATATTTCCTATTTTCATCACGGGATCATTATGCACTGTCTGTGAAAATGTCAAGAAAATCGGTTTAGCCGTTTCTGAGTCTATAAGGAACACACCAACAAACAAACCTACAAACAAACACAAATTGATTTTTATATATAAGATATCCAAATATGGTCCGATCTGGCCTGTTCCAGAACTTAACCAGAGTGCATCAAAAACACGTATCTGTGGCAATATCTCATTTTTTGAAGGGTCTAGAGTGATTACAACTGATAGACGGACTGACACACGGACATCGTTAAATCGTCTTAGAATTTTACGACAATCCGCAATATATATGATTTGTAGGGTCGGAAATTGATATTTCGATGTGTTGCAAACGGAATGACAAAATGAATATACCCCCTATCCTACGGTGGTGGGTATAAAAAATGTATCCTTATGCATATTCGATCTGCATAAGGTGAGCGAAACCCTTGCTTGGACCAACCATTAGCTTAAGGTATTAAGCAAGACACCCTTCAGAAACATTCTTCTCTAAATTTCTTACAGCTCTTCAAAATCCACTCCGGTCTCATTCATTAAGATGTCATTTCAATAGCAATTCATTATATGCTTAAATAATAACTGCATTTTTTTAAGCCATTTCCTTCATATTGTGGTCCGAAATCCATAGTCAAAATCTCCTGAAACATCACCAGCATTTTATGTTATCCAGTTCAAGGACATTTCCTTAGTCATTCATATTAACGTACTTTTCGACTTGGAGTAATTAACATGAGCTGTGAACTGCCTTTCCATTGTAGTTGCTTCATATTTGTCTTGCACTTTTCAAACTGGCCTGGCTTTTGTGTTGCAGGCTAAGAAAGTGCGTCAAGAAAACTGACTCCTGCCAAAAGGAAAACTACTTTTTCTTACTTTCTTCTTGTCCGCTTTCCATTTTCCTGAGGTGTATAAAGCATCCCAAGAAGGTTGAATTTTCACCTGTAATTAAAAGATGTTAAGACAATCGTTTTTTTTCTCTTCGTCATAATCTTTTCTTATTAACTTTTCTTGATTCTCTTTTTGTAGCACTCTCCTTGAAATGAAATTTTCCACCAAGTGTGTTTAAAGAGATTGGCATGGAATTGTTAATTCATTTCCATTTCCTATGATGTTTTCTTTGGCTTCTTACTTTGCAGAATAGCTGTTTGACATTGGGTTATAGTTAGAATTATGTTTTTTAAGAAAATTTTCCAGTTGTACACTAATGGGGTTTTTTTTAGAGACCTAAAAAACATTGAAGTGATATTAAGAGAGGAAGAAAAGCCAACAGGGGTATTGAATGGCGAATTGATGGAGGAAGCAGCGTACAAGGTTGACTAGACGATCAAGGCGAGCGGACGGAAGTATAATTCTAGGAGCTGAAGGGCGAACAGTTGAAAGAAAAGCTTGAATTTATGAAGAAGGATCAGGAAAACGGAAGGCAAATAAAATGTAATGACAAATAGAAGTATGGGAAAAGGAAGAAAAACTTTGGAGAAACTACCAAATGGATGATGATGTATAAGGGATGCAAGTTGGGTGGAGGAAAGGAATATTAGACGGATGGAGAGATTGAAGGATGAATGAAAAGAGGGACAGGAGGATGGACGTAAGGAGAGACTGAAGGATGGATGAAATGAGGGACAAGCGAATGGACGTAAGGACGAGGGGATAGACGAGCGGAAGGATGGACGGAAGAAAGGACGGAAAATTAGAATTAAAGGATGGTCGAAGAACAGAAAGATGGATAGAAGGATGGACGGAGGTACGGACGGAAGGATGGACAGTAGTATGGACAGAACTATGGAAGGAAGCCTGGTTGGCAGGATAGACGGGAAGATGGATAGAAGGATGCACAGAAGAACGGATTAAGGATGGACGGAAGTATTTACAGAAAGATAGACGGCAAGATAAACGGAGGGTTGGATGGAATAATGGATGGAAGTAAGGACGGAAGGAGGGACAAAAAAATTTACGGAAGGATGAACGAAAAGATGGGCGGAAATATGGACAGAGGAATAGACGGCAGGATATACAGGAGGATGGATAGAAGGATGGACAGAAGGATAGGCGGCTGGATGTATAGAAAGTTGGGTAGAAGGAGGAATGGAAGAATCGACGGAAGTATGGATATGAGGATGGAAGAAAGGATAGACGGAAAGATGGCCAGAAGTATGGACAGAACTATGAAAGGAAGGATGGATGGCAGGATAGACGGTAAGATGGATGGAAGGATGGACAGAAGAACGGACTTAAGGATGGGCGGAATTATTTACAGAAAGGTAGACGGCAAGATGAACTGAAGGTTGGATGAAATAATGGATAAAAGGAAGGACGAAAAGAGGGACAGAATAATTGACGGAAGGATGAACGGAAAGATGGGCGGAATGGACAGTAGTATGGACGGCAGGATAGATAAAAGGACGGACAGAGGAAAGGCAGAAGATCGGAAGGAAAGGATTGACGGTAGGAAGGATGGAATTTAGGACAGAAGGATGGAAGGAAGGACAGACTGAAGTGTAGGTGGAAGTATAGGCAAAAGGATAGACATTAATATAGACGGACGGAAGATTGGATGAAAGGAATGACGCAATGACGGAGGAGGATTGACGGAAGGATAGACAGAAAGAGGGATGGAAAGAGAAACATAATAATGGGTGGAAGGAAGGACTAAAATATGCATAGAAGGTTGAATGGAAGGTTGAATGAATCGATGGACGGCTGAATAGGCCTATAGATGGGTAGAACGATAGACGGAAGGATGGACATAAGTAAGACACGAAAAGGAAGGCGGAAGGATCCACAGAACGGGTGACGGAAGGATGAATTGAAAGTTGGGTGAAAGGAGTGACAGAAGAATGAATGGAGGTAGAAATCGGAGAATGGGCGGAATGATGTACGGAATGAAAGGCGGTCGGCTGGATTTGGCTAAAGGACGGGCGGAGAGATGGCAGGAAGGATGTACGGAAAGACGGACGAAAGGATGGACAAATGGATGGTCAGAAAAAACGACGGTAGGTCGAAGGGAAGGGAAGGATGAGCAGAAAGATAGAGGAAAATATTGACATAAGGATGGATATAAGAATGGACGAAAGGATAAACGGAAGGATGGGCAGGAAGTTAGTCAGAAAGATGGATGGAAGGATAAATGAACGGACGGAAATATGAACGGAAAGGTGGAAGGAGGGTCAGAAGAATGGATGGAGGTTTTATCGAAAAATGGCTGGAAGGATGTACGGATGGATTGGGATGGGATGCAATGGAAGAACGGAAGGCTAGACGGAATGGACCGATGGACCGAGGGATAGACAGAAAGTTGGAAGGTTGTACGTGAGGATAGAATGAAGTCTATCCTTTCAGATAGTTTGATGAATGGTTAGACGAGGGGGTGAATTGAAGGATTGATGGAAGGATGGATGGAAGGATAGATGGAAGGATGGATGGAAGGATGGATAGAAGGATGGATGGAAGGATGGATGGAAGGATGGATGGAAGGATGGATGCATAGAAGGATGGAAGGATGGATGGAAGGATGGATGGAAGGATGGATGGAAGGATGGATGGAAGGATGGATGGAAGGATGGATGGAAGGATGGATGGAAGGATGGATGGAAGGATGGATGGAAGGATGGATGGAAGGATGGATGGAAGGATGGATGGAAGGATGGATGGAAGGATGGATGGAAGGATTGATGGAAGGATGGATGGAAGGATGGATGGAAGGATGGATGGAAGGATGGATGGAAGGATGGATGGAAGGATGGATGGAAGGATGGATGGAAGGATCGATGGAAGGATGGATGGAAGGATGGATGGAAGGATGGATGGAAGGATGGATGGAAGGATGGATGGAAGGATGGATGGAAGGATGGATGGATGGAAGGATGGATGGAAAGATGGATGGAAGGATGGATGGATGGAAGGATGAAAGGATGGAAGGATGGAAGGATGGATGGAAGGATGGATGGAAGGATGGATGGAAGGATGGATGGAAGGATGAATAGAAGGATGAATAGAAGGATGGATGGATGGATGGATGGAAGGATGGAAGGATGGAAGGATGGAAGGATGGATGGAAGGATGGATGGAAGGATGGATGGAAGGATGGATGGAAGGATGGATGGAAGGATGGATGGAAGGATGGATGGAAGGATGGATGGAAGGATGGATGGAAGGATGGATGGAAGGATGGATGGAAGGATGGATGGAAGGATGGATGGAAGGATGGATGGAAGGATGGATGGATGGAAGGATGGATGGAAAGATGGATGGAAGGATGGATGGATGGAAGGATGAAAGGATGGAAGGATGGAAGGATGGATGGAAGGATGGATAGATGGATGGATGGATGGAAGGATGGATGGAAGGATGGATGGAAGGATGGATGGAAGGATGGATGGAAGGATGGATGGAAGGATGGATGGAAGGATGGATGGAAGGATGGATGGAAGGATGGATGGAAGGATGGATGGAAGGATTGATGGAAGGATGGATGGAAGGATGGATGGAAGGATGGATGGAAGGATGGATGGAAGGATGGATGGAAGGATGGATGGAAGGATGGATGGAAGGATGGATGGAAGGATGGATGGAAGGATGGATGGAAGGATGGATGGATGGAAGGATGGATGGAAGGATGGATGGAAGGATGGATGGAAGGATGGATGGAAGGATGGATGGATGGAAGGATGGATGGAAAGATGGATGGAAGGATGGATGGATGGAAGGATGAAAGGATGGAAGGATGGAAGGATGGATGGAAGGATGGATGGAAGGATGGATGGAAGGATGGATGGAAGGATGGATGGAAGGATGGATGGAAGGATGGATGGAAGGATGGATGGAAGGATGGATGGAAGGATGGATGGAAGGATGGATGGAAGGATGGATGGAAGGATGGATGGAAGGATGGATGGAAGGATGGATGGAAGGATGGATGGAAGGATGGATGGAAGGATGGATGGAAGGATGGATGGAAGGATGGATGGAAGGATGGATGGAAGGATTGATGGAAGGATGGATGGAAGGATGGATGGAAGGATGGATGGAAGGATGGATGGAAGGATGGATGGAAGGATGGATGGAAGGATGGATGGAAGGATTGATGGAAGGATGGATGGAAGGATGGATGGAAGGATGGATGGAAGGATGGATGGAAGGATGGATGGAAGGATGGATGGAAGGATGGATGGAAGGATGGATGGAAGGATGGATGGAAGGATGGATGGAAGGATGGATGGAAGGATGGATGGATGGAAGGATGGATGGAAATATGGATGGAAGGATGGATGGATGGAAGGATGAAAGGATGGAAGGATGGAAGGATGGATGGAAGGATGGATGGAAGGATGGATGGAAGGATGGATGGAAGGATGAATAGAAGGATGAATAGAAGGATGGATGGATGGATGGATGGATGGATGGAAGGATGGAAGGATGGAAGGATGGAAGGATGGAAGGATGGAAGGATGGAAGGATGGAAGGATGGATGGAAGGATGGATGGAAGGATGGATGGAAGGATGGATGGAAGGATGGATGGAAGGATGGATGGAAGGATGGATGGAAGGATGGATGGAAGGATGGATGGAAGGATGGATGGAAGGATGGATGGAAGGATGGATGGATGGAAGGATGGAAGAATGGAAGGATGGAAGGATGGATGGAAGGATGGAAGGATGGATGGAAGGATGGATGGAAGGATGGATGGAAGGATGGATGGAAGGATGGATGGAAGGATGGATGGAAGGATGGATGGAAGGATGGATGGAAGGATGGATGGAAGGATGGATGGAAGGATGGAAGGATGGAAGGATGGATGGAAGGATGGATGGAAGGATGGATGGAAGGATGGATGGAAGGATGGATGGAAGGATGGATGGAAGGATGGAAGGATGGATGGAAGGATGGATGGAAGGATGGATGGAAGGATGGATGGAAGGATGGATGGAAGGATGGAAGGATGGATGGAAGGATGGATGGAAGGATGGATGGAAGGATGGATGGAAGGATGGATGGAAGGATGGATGGAAATATGGACGTTTAAATTGACGACAAAATGAGCGGATAGACGGACAAATTGTTGGATGAAGTTTGGACAGAAGTAGAGATGGAAGAATGGACGGAATGATGGCCAGAAAGGCGGATGGATGGATGACAGAAAAATAGATAAGTTGATGGACGAAAATATAGACGCAAAGATGGACGAAATGGCCGACGCAAGAATGGTTGGACGGAAGCAAGGTTAGACGGAATAATGGATAGAGGGTTGGGCGGAAAGATGCATGTATTTGCGGAAGGATGGACGGTATTATGGATGAAAGGATAGACGAAAAGATGAACAGAAGGACAGATGAAAGAATGGACGAAATGATAAACGGAAGTTGGCTTGAAAGGTTGAAGGAAGGATGGACGGAAATATCCATGCATAGATGTACGGAGTGACAGACAGTAGAATGGTTGGAAGGAAGGATAGACCTTTGAAGGAGCAAAGGTTGGAAAGATGGAATGGAGGATGGACGGACGCATAGATGCCAGGATGGACGGAAAGATGGTCAGAAAAACAGACGGTAGGCTAGACTAAACGATGAACGAAAGATGGATGAAAGAATGAATAGAGGGATGGACGGTGAGATAGTCGCAAAGATGGGCGGAAGGACAGACGGAAGAATGGACCAAAGAAAGAATGTAAAGATGGATATAAGGATGGACGAAAGGAACTTGATAAATGCGATCGGATCGGGAAACTCCGAAAGGATTCGACCCGGCCGAATTTAACACGCGTTTGCTTGTTTTTTTTTTTAACCCAGTCGAACGTGTTAAGCCATCCGCGTGAAAATTTGCACAGATACTTCTTATTGATGTAGGTCGAATGGGATTGCAAATGGGTCATACAGGTTCAGATTTGGATATAGCTAACACGTAAACTGATCTCCTAATTTGACTTCTAGAGCTCCAGAAAGCCGCAATTTTTATCCGATTTATCCAAAATTTTGCATGTAATGTTCTGTTATGATTTCCGACAACTGCGCCAAGTACGATCCAAATCCATTCTTCATATAAACCGATCTCCCGATTTTTGTTCCAATTTGCTTAAATTTAGCAGATAGTATTCTGTTATGACTTCCAATAACTGGACCATGTACGGTCCAAATCGGTCTATAGCCTGATATAGCTCCTATATAAACCGATCTCCCAATTTGACTTCTTTAGCCCCTGGAAGCCACAATTATTGTCCAATTAGGCTGAAATTTTGCACGTAGTGTTCTGTAATGACTCTCAATAACTGTGCCGAATACGGTTCAAATCGGTTTATAACCTGATGTAGCTCCCATATAAACCGATCTTTCGAGTTGACTTCTTGAGTTCTTGCAAGCTTGCAAGAAATGTTTGCCGATTTATCCAAAATTGGTCACATAGTGTAATGATTTCCAACAACTGTGCCAAGTACGGTCCAAATTGGCCTATAACCGGATTTAGCTCCCATATAAACCGATCTCCCGATTTGACTTCTTGAGTCCTTACAAGCCGAAATTTTTGTCCGATTTGGCTGACATTTTGCATGTAGTGTTCTGTTATGACTTTCAACAACTGTACTAAGTAAAGTCCAAATCGAGATATAACGTGATGGTATAGCTCCCATATAAACCGGTCTGCCGATTTGACTTCTTCAGTCCTTAGAAGCCGCAATTTTTGTCCAATTTTACTGAAATTTTGCATGCGGTGTTCTGTTATGACTTTCAACAAATGGACTTAGTATGGTTTAAATCGGTCAAGAACCTGAATTTAGTTTGGATAAATTTTTAGCAGATTCCATGGTGGTGGCTTCCCAAGATTCGGCCCGTCCGAACTTAGCACGCTTTTACTTGTTTTTGAGTTAATTAGGTTGGTCAATAAGCAAAACATACGGTATTCGATCTAAATGTGCTTCATACGACATACGACACTGCGCTTTACGACTTTTACCTCTTTTCGTATTTGTCTTTCTGAACCTTAACACAAACTTTGTCATTATACCTGCTTAACTCATAGTTAAAGCTGACTCATGCAAAACCCTGATTTACTCATATAGGCAGCAGCCCACCATCAGAGGGTAAATTCATTATCGTTGACATTAAAATGTCTTTTACAGCGTTTGTTAAAGTTCATCTCTGTCATCGTCATCATCGTCGTGCAATAGCAAAGCATTTTACATTCGCTCTCAGAAAACTTAAACATTTACGCTTTCTTATGTGACAACGCCATAGTGCGAGTATTTCTGAATGCATTTGCTATGCTGTCATGGCACATTATTTCTGTGTACTTTTCGTTGTCTTCTAGTGAATGAAGACCTGCTTTAGCGGCACTTTCTTATAAAAACACTACAGCTACAAAGACGACAGTATAGTGCATTACAAAGTTCATTTGCTAAGAGTTTACAGGGTTGCATCACTCCATCCAACCATCCATTCAGCCATCCATGTTCACTCTCCAGGTGATTTCAAGGTAAACATTTTTAATGAACATTTTCGACAAAGTGCAATGCCAAACGTAATGAGCAAATGAATTGGAGAAGACAAAAAGCTTTTTGATGCTTTCTTTCTTAAAAATGATTTAACGAACGTTAGCAATCTTGTTAGTTAGAAAAACATGGAGGTTGTGGCAATGTTTGAGTTAAATTAGTCGTGATTTCGCACGATATCCTATGTTGTGTGTCGATGCTATGATACGAGCTGGAGGTGTGTTGAAAACAATCTAGAATTTTGCATTTCATAAGAAAGTGTTAATTAGTTCAGGACAATCTATTTTGTGTTACTGACTAGCTGACGCGGGACCGCTCCGCTGCGTCTTCTTTTTTCGGGGGTGAGTTGGTCCCCCAGGCACTTGGCCCTGAAAATATATCAGCATCGTGCTCTTCTTTCAAATACCATTTACTTAAACCCCATATTGCCATTGGTTTAGGAGAGTTTATACGAAGAGGCGTCCCCCAAACACATGGCCCCAAAATAGTTTATCAAATTCGTTTTCTAATACCTTTAATTTGAGGTAGATATTGGCATGGTTGAAAAATTTTTACCCTTAGGGGGGTGCTTTGGGTTATAGGTGATGCCCTAAATACATGGTCCTACATTTGGATATCGTTATTCGTATTCTACTTCCAAATACCTTTATTTGAGCTCCATATTGCGATGGTCAGTAAAAAATTGCTGTTTGTGGGGGTATTGTGGGAAAGGGGTAGACCCCTAGAAAATTTGTCACTGAAGTGGGTATAAATTTTTGCTCTATCCCCCAATACCTTTCATTTAATCTCCACATTGACATGGTGGGTAAATATGGCCGATTTAGGGGTGTTTTGGGGATTGGGGTGGTCCCCCAAACACTAAGCCCCGAAATTATATCAGCAACGTGCTCTATTCTCATATATCTATGCATCATTTACTTGAACCCCATATTGCCATTGGCCTTAAAATTGGATATCAAATTCGTTTTGTAATCTTATTTAAATACCTTATTGCAAAAGTCAGTAAATATGTCCGGTTTGAGGTATTGGCCCTAAAAACTATGAATATTTACCTTTTATGCCCACCCCTATCCTATATCCGTCCGCCCGTCCGTCCAAATCATGATAGTGGTCGAACGCGTAGAGCTAGCCGCTTGAAATTTTAATTTTGCACATAGTATTCTGTTATAACTTCCAACAACTGCATTAAGTAGGGTCCAAATCGGTAAAGAACCTGATATAGCTCCCATGTAATCATGTCTCTCGATTATCCTGGTTCGGTTCCTAGAATTTTAATTCTTGCTGGTTGGACAGAAGTTTGGTATGTAGAATAAAATAATGTCCTTCAACTAAATTTATTTTGTATAGGTTTTAAGCAGATTCCATGGTGGAGGGTGGAGGGAGAACTTAATCTCCAGTCGACTGCATCACCTGCTAACAGTCGACAGAGTAGACCCTATCATTGGCACTCACACCTAAAACATGCCGCAAATTTTTTCATTTTTTTTTTTTCTTTTAGTCGATCCTGTTTACTCCAGCAGAAACTCAAAATGTTTCATAGTATAGATAATAATTCTATTTTCTAAACAATTTTATGTAATTAAAATTTTTTAAGATTAAAGAATTCCAACATATAAAAATATTTTCCTAAACTAAATTAAAAAAAAGCCACCAATAACCAATAAAACCATAGCATCATAAGAAAATGTCGAAAACCTTTTCAATGGCAAACGAATCCAAGACTCTGTCGCAATGCCCCCCATTTCCATACCTCGGCACAAATGGCATCGCGTGAACAGACAAAGTTTCAATATACCCAAATGTGATTGAACTTCAATGTGTCGACCGACACATTTCCAAGCAACGGTGAGCATAGGCAACAAAGAAAATCAAATCCAAAAAAAAAGAAACTCAAGAATGTGACGAGCCCAAAAGGATTGATGACATTGTTTCGCTTTAATTAGAAATGCTTTAAGTATATTAAACAAATTTACAAACTTTTAATGGAATTTTAACATAAAGAAGAATTTGTACATGTCTTGCAGAGCAAAAACAAAGCAACTGTCATGTAGACTTAATGGAAAAAAGTGTCAAAACTGCTGTTGGCACCAAACTTGGTTAATTTTCATAAAGAGTTGCCACTCAAGAGGGGTAGAGAGATTTTGCGAAACAAAAAAACAAACAAGTAAAAAGGTGTTAAGTTCGGCCGGGCCGAACTTTGGATACCCACCTCCTCGAGTATATATGTAAACCACCTTTCATCAAAATCCAGTGAAAACTGCTTATGGGACCTTATGTCCTATAGCAGTTATATCGAATTATATTCCGATTTGGACCAACTACTAATAAGTGCAAGTCATTGTTCAATTGTGTATAACAAAATATTGGTCTTTTTAGTTGCTATATCTAAATATAAACCGATCTGAACCATATACAACATGGATGCCGAATAGCCTTACATAAGTCAATGTGTCAAAATTTCAGTGAAATCGGATTATAAATGCGCATTTTATGGGGCCAAGACTTTATATCGGGATATCAGTCTATATGGCAGCTACATCCAAATCTGAACCGATCTTGGCCAAATTGCAGAAGGATATCGTCAGGCCTAACACAACTCACTGTCCCAAATTTTAGCAAAATCGGATAATAAATGTGGCTTTTATGGGCCCAAGACCTTAAATTGAGAGATCGGTTTATATGGCAGCTATATCCAAATCTGATCCGATCTGGGCCAAATTGGAGCAGTGTATCGAGGGGCTTAACTTAACTCACTGTCCCAAATTTCGGCAACATCGGACAATAAATGCGCCTTATATGGGCCTACGACTCTTAATAGGAGGATCGGTCTATATGACAGCTATATTCAAATCTGGACCGATCTAGGCCAAATTGATAAAGGATGTCGAAGGGCCCAACGCAACTCACTGTCCCAAATTCTGTCTAAATCGGATAATAAGTGTGGCTTTTATGGGCCTAAGACCCTAAATAGGAGGATCGGTCTATATAACAGTTATATCCAAAGCTGTACCGATCTACGCCAAATTGACAAAGGAAGTCGAGGGGTCTTATACAACTCACTGTCCCACACTTCAGCAAAATCGGATAATAAATGTGGCTTTTATGGGCATAAGACCCTAAATCGGCGGATCTCTCTATATGGCAGCTATAACCAAATCTGGACCGATCTGGGCCAAATTGACGAAGGAAGTCGAGGGGTCTAATACAACTCCCTGTCCCAAATTTCGGCGACATCGGACAATAAATGTGGCTTTTATAGGCCTAAGACCCTAAATCGGCCGATCGGTCTATATGGGGGCTATATCAAGATATAGTCCGATATAGCCCATCTTCGAACTTAACCAGCTTATGAACAAAAAAAGAATTTGTGCAAAGTTTCAGCTCAATATCTCTATTTTTGAAGACTGTACGTGATTTCATCAGACAGACGGACAGACGGACGGACATGCCTAGATCGTCTTAGATTTTTACGCTGATCAGGAATATATATACTTTATAGGATCGGAAATGGGTATTTCAATGTGTTGCAAACGAAATGACAAAATTAATATACCCCCATCCTTCAGTGGTGGGTATAACGACGACGAAGAAGAAGTTAACCAAAAATGTCTTTAAAACTTTTGATATTATAAGAAAATTGAAGGCTTACGAGGTATTTCAACCTGAGTATAAGGCAAACCACAAAACTTTATTAATTTTGTATTTAAAATCCAACAAGGCTTAAGAGTGTCAGAGTAGCAGAACAAGCAGCTTTCGAAACACAAACCGCTTAGTTTCTTATAGCCATATTAATAAATTTCACAAAACTTGTTAAGCTTTGCCCCACATGCAATTCCCATATTAAATTCGCCACGTATTAAATTGAATTAAATAAAAAAGTTGTATGAATGTTGTATGCAAATGAATTGGCAAATGAAAAAGCATCATTCATCATGCCTCGCAGCATTATCATGTAATTATGAAAATGTAATCGCCAGCGCGAGTGAAACAAAATACGAAACGCTCGATGAGATTCGTTTCGTTTCATTTTCCTTGAAATGCAATGAATCCGTAATCTACTTACGTTTTGAATACACTTTAATTAATAACATCATTTATGCGCTTAATTCCGGCAAAATGGTGACAATAATCAGCAATGCGTTCACCCATCTGCCCCCATCAGCGCCTCCACTTTCATTGAGGTGGGTGGCAATTCGCAAATGTAAACAACAACAAAAACTTTTTTAATTACAAAACGGAGAATAACAAAAATGTTAATTGCTTTTCCCTTATTAAATTATAAACGTGAAACTTTCACTTTCCCCCCTTACTGTTGTGATAATGAAAGTGAAATCAAGACGGCAAAACTGAGCGAACATTAATTTATTTACAATTGTGTTCAATTAAAATGAAATACAATGGGAAAGATGTAACAAATATTAAAAAACAAAAAAAAAACAGGCAACAATTTATCTTAGTGAAATATTAAATCAAGAAGTTTCTACACTCAAAAAAAAAAAAGAAAAGTAAAAAGGCGGTTAGTTCCGTAGGGCTGAACTTTGGATACCCACCCCTCGGATATATATATAAACCACCTTTCGTCATATTCCGGTGAAAAATGCATACCTAATGTCCCCATAGCAGCTATATCGGCACGGGCATTGAGTGGTCTAATAACTACAAGTCATTGTTCAATTTTGTAGAACAAAATATTGCACTTTTTGGTAGCTATCTCCAAATATAGACCGATCTGAACCATATACGACACGCATGTCGAAAAGCCTAGCATAAGACACTGTGTCAAATGTCAGCGAAATCGGATTATAAAGGCGCCTTTCATGGTCCCAAAACCCTAAATCGAATGATCGCTCTATACGGAAGCTATATCCAAATCTGGACCGATCTGGGCCAAATTGACGAAGGATGTCGATGGGCCTAACGCAATTTACTGTCCCGAATTTCATCAAAATTGGATAATAAATGTGACTTTTGTGGGCCTAAGACCCTAAATCGGAGGATCGGTCTATATGGCAGCTATATCCAAATCTGTACCGATCTGGGCCAAATTGACGAAGGATGTCGAAGGGCCTAACACAACTCACTGTCCCAAATTTCAGCGAAATCGGATAATAAATGTGGCTTTTATAGGCATTAGACCCTAAATCGGATGATCGGTCTATATGGCAGCTATATCCAAATCTGGGCCGATCTGGACCAAATTGACGAAGGGCCTAACACAACTCACTGTCTTAAATTTCAGTCAAATCGGATAATAAATGTGGCTTTTAAGGGCCTACGACCCTAAATCGGAGGATCAGTCTATATGGCAGCTATATTCAAATCTGGACCGATCTGGGTCAAATTGACGAAATATGTCGAGAAGCCTAACATAACTCACTGTCCCAAATTTCAGCAAAATCGGATGATAAATGTGGCTTTTATGAGCCTAAGACCCTAAATCTAAGGATCGGTCTATATGGCAGCTATATCCAAATCTTTACCGATCTGGGCCAAATTGACGAAGGATGTCGAAGGGTCAACACAACTCACTGTCCCAAATTTCAGCAAAATCGAATGATAAATGTGGCTTTTATGGGCCCAAAACCCTAATCCGAGGGATCGGTCTATATGGCAGCTATATCCAAATCTGGACCGATCTGTGCCATATTGCAGAAGTATGTCGAGGGGCTTAACCTAATTCACTGTCCCAAATTTCGGCGGCATTGGGCAATAAATTGCGCCTTTTATGGGCTCAAAACCTTACAACAAGAGATCAGTCTATATGGCAGCTATATCCAGATCTGAACCGTTCTGGACCAAATTGAAGAAAGATATCGAAGGACTTAACTTCTAAAAAAATTTCAGCATAATCGGATAATAAATGTGGCTTTTGTGTTTTTTGTTTATTCCGTATAGACCCAAAAACTGTTGAACCGATTTGGAATTTTCACAGATTGTGGAGGTTGGTCTGGAGGGGGTGGACCCTCCCCTTACCCCAAAAGTGCAACCAAAAAATAAAATTGGACCGATAGGGGCAATATGGGATTCAAATGAAAGGTATCCAAGAGTAGAGTACGAATTTCATAATAAATGTAGGGTCCATGTACATGGGGGGCCGCCCCAGCCCCAAAGCCCCTTAAAATAGGTCTGTTTGACGATCATGACAATATGGAACTCAAATGAAAGGTTTTCGTGAATTTATTACGAATATGGTCAGTAAGTAGGACTAGACTTTATAATTTATTGATAAAGGAAGGGGGCGGACTCTCCACAGTTACCCCAAAAACAGCCAAAGTCTAAAGTGGACCAATAAGGACAATATGGGTATCAAAATGCGGGCATACATATTCATGTCGAGGTATAGGAGGTCACCCCACCCCCACAAAAACGCCCAAAATGGGCACATTAGCCAATCACGAATATATGGAACTCGGTTTATTTGTTCCGTATAGACTGAAAAGCGGCAGAACCGATTTTCTCGAAATTTTCGCATTGTGTGTAGGTTGGTCTGGAAGGAAACATAGGCTACATAATTTTTCGGTTTCGGAAGGGGGACGGACCCTCCTCCAACCCAAAATCAAAAGTGGGCCGATCGGGACAACAAATCAATCAAATGAACGGTATTGGAGAGTAGAATCCGAATATGGTATTCAAAATTGAGTCGAAGCCCATTGAGCCGCCCCAATCCCAAAACTCCCCGAAACAGACATATTGGACGTTCATTTCAATATGGGGCTCAAATGAAAGGTATTCGGGAGTAGATTTCGAATCTGGCATACAAAATCAGATCGAAGTATTGGGGATCACGCCACCCCCTAAAAACGCCATTAGACCCATTATGACTATATGATACTTGGCTGAACCGATTTTCTTAAAATTTTCATAGATTGTGTACGTTGTTCTGGAAGGAAACATAGGCTGGGAGGAAACATAGGCCACCCATATCCGAAAGAGATCCGATGGCCACAACATGGGTCTCAAATGAAAGATATTTGAGACCAGAAAACGAATGAGGTATTAAAAATGAGGTATTAAGTTCCCAGCGGCCCACCAACCAGAAAACTCTTCTCTTCTTCAGATATATTCGAAGTTCATGCCAATATGGGACTCAAATGAAAGGTATTGGGCAGTAGATTACAAATATGGCATACAGCATTAGGTCCAAGTAATGGGAGGTAGCCCACCCCAAAATACCCCCAAATAGACAAATTAGCCAACCATGGCTATATGGGACTCAAATGAAAGGTATTTGGTAGTAGATTACGAATATGACATTAAAATTTGAGTACAAGTCTAGTCCTCTTAAAGATACTTCAAATGGGTTATTTGCCACATTATGACAATATGGGACACCAATTAAAAGTGTTTGAGAGTAGAAAACGAATTTGATATCCAATTTTGAAGCCAAGTGTTTTTTCGGGTACGCCCTAAAGCACCCCCTAAACTGAACTTCATTTCCGTTGGGAATAAAGAACGAATTTCCTATCTATTTTCAGTGCAAAGTGCCGGTGGCCGCCCCAGCCTCAAAACACCCTTCAAATGGTGCATATTTACCGACCATGGCAATATGGGGCTCAAATTAAAGGGATTTGCAAGTGCAGCACGAATTTGATATCAATATTTGAGTGGAAATGTCTGAGGTGCCATCCATCCCCTAAAAGGCACTTCTCATTACCCTAATTTTTAAAAACACAAGGAACCGAGTATGGGCCAACTTCTCACACATCAATGAGTGCTTTCCGATTCAATGTTAAACTCAATGATAAGGACCTTTTTTATACCCTCCACCATAGGATGGGGGGTATACTAATTTCGTCATTCTGTTTGTAACTACTCGAAATATTCGTCTGAGACCCCATAAAGTATATATATTCTTGATCGTCGCGACATTTTATGTCGATCTAGCCATGTCCGTCCATCTGTCCGTCCGTCTGTCCGTCCGTCTGTCTGTCGAAAGCACGCTATCTTCCGAAGGAGTAAAGCTAGCCGCTTGAAATTTTGCACAAATACTTCATATTAGTGTAGGTCGGTTGGTATTGTAAATGGGCCATATCGGTCCATGTTTTGATATAGCTGCCATATAAACCGATCTTGGGTCTTGATTTCTTGAGCCTTTAGAGTGTGCAATTCTTATCCGATTGGAATGCAATTTTGCACGACGTGTTTTGTTATGATATCCAACAATTGTGCCAAGTATGGTGCAAATCGGTTCATAACCTGATATAGCTGCCATATAAACCGATCTTGGGTCTTGATTTTTTGAGCCTTTAGAGTGTGCAACTCTTATCCGATTGAAATGAAATTTTGCACGACGTGTTTTGTTATGATATCCAACAACTGTGCCAAGTATGGTTCAAATCGGTTCATAACCTGATATAGCTGCCATATAAAGCGATCTTGGGTCTTGACTTTTTGAGCCTCTAGAGGGCGCAATTCTTATCCAATTTGGCTGAAATTTTGCACGACGTGTTTTGTTATAACTTTCAACAACTGTGTCAAGTATGGTTCAAATGGGTCCATCACCTGATATAGCTTATAAACCGATCTTGGGTCTTGACTTCTTGAGCCTCTAGAAGGCGCAATTCTTATCCGATTGGAATGAAATTTTGCACGACGTGTTTTGCTATGATATCCAACAACTTTGCCAAGTATGGTTCAAATCGGTCGATAAACTGATATAGCTGCCATATAAACCGATCTTGGGTCTTGACTTCTTGAGCCTCTAGAGGGCGCAATTGCTATCCGATTTGGCTGAAATTTTCCAAGACGTATTTTATTCTTACTTTCAATAACTCTGTCAAATAAGATTCAAATCGGTTAATAACCTGGTATAGCTGCCATATAAACCGATCTTGGGTCTTGACTTCTTAAGCCTCTAGAGGCCGCAATTATTATCTGATTTGCCTGGAATTTTGTACGACGGATTCTCTCATGACCATCGACATACATTTTTAATATGGTCTGAATCGGTCTATACCCCGATATAGCTCCCATATAAATCGATCTGTCTATTTTACTTCTTGAACCCCCAAAGGCCGCAATTCTTATTCGAATTGGCTGACATTTTATACAGGTCTCCAACATATAATTTAATTGTGGTCCAAACGGGACCATATCATGATATCCCTCTAATAGCAGATCAAATCTTTCTTATATCCTTTTTTGCCTAAGAAGAGATGCCGGGAAAAGAACTCGACAAATACGATCCATGGTGGAGGGTATATAAGATTCGGCCCGGCCGAACTTTGTACGTTTTTACTTGTTTTATATTCCAGTCCGAATGGTGTACCGCAGTGCGACACCTCTTTGGAGAACATATTTGAAATAACCATGCATGGCATTGTACCTCGCAAATGTCGCTAACCACCGCTTTGTCCGATGTTCTCGCCATGATGTGAACGCGTTCAGCGTCATAGGCTACAAGGGCACGAATTCGATATCCGCATTCAGGGTGAAGTGCCCCACCCTAATAAGATATTAGAGAGTTAACGAAGGCGCTGTGGAGCGGGCCTGGTTCGGCTATTTGACCATTAAAATGGAAGAAGTGCGCGATGAACATTCTTGACAGAGCACGCATTTTGAAAATAAAATTCAATATTTTGCAATCATTGTTCGTTTGTAAGACTTTTCATGGTTAAATTATAGACCAAACTGAAGATGCTTGACAATGAAACAAAACAAAAAGTTGATTTCTAAAAAAACCACCCTTTATATGGGCTCTCTAAATTTCAACAGCTTTCATTGAAGCACAATATTCCATTCAATTGATGCCATATTCGTGATAACCAAACATTTTTTTTTCGAGTGTCTCATCTTCCAAGACAATAATTAAATAAGCCAACTAAAGCAAAAAGATTGATATTAAATCAGGATATTAAATATTGCCTCACAGGTGTTTAAATGAAAAATTTCCATCATTTCTCTTTGTCATATCAGAAGGAAAACGACAAAAAAAATTAAAAAACAAAATAACCAGGAGCTTTGCACCAATTAAAACTCAATTCAGACCTTAGGGCTCAACACATGAACAACTTTATGTAAATTTTCGAGCAACATTTGTGTGGTGGGCCGAGCCGAAAGACCCAGCAACCGATGGCCGTAGTTGGCAACAGTTTTTTTGCCATAGCCAACAGCATAAATATTGAACTTGTGTTGCTCAGAGCAGCACACCGAATATTGTTGTCCGAAATAATAAAAATATACAAAGTGTATAAATTTATACATGCTGAAAATATAATACAATGTGCAAAATTTTATACAGACGTATATACAAAATTTATGCAGACATACACACATACATACATATTAAAGGCAAATTTGTCAATATTTACATATTTTTGTTGTTTTCGTTTTTGGCCTTTCTTTCTTGTATTATAAAAATAAAATTGAAACACAAACGATGACGATGACAACAGCAACTCAAAATGCCACAAACCCCCATGTGCCCCCACATTTACGAAATTTGAAACGAAACAAAAACTGTCAACATAACGAAGGGCAGCAAGATGGGGGATCTGCAACAACAGCCGCACAAAGTTGAGCAGCTTTAGGTCTGGTGTTTGTGATGGTATTTTGGTTAAATTCAATTTAAATTTGGTGACAACATTTAAATTGACTCTGATACCACCGCATACAAAGTAACACTCCAAAATATATGATGGCAATGGAAATAAAAGGTTTCATATATGATACATTTCGCTTGAGCTCTCCAAACAGAGTTAATTTGGGGGAGAAATATTTACATTTCGCTTAAAGAGACTAAAAATTATTATGTTTGCTAAGGCCTCCCGGAGGCTTGACTTGTGAAGAAATTCGTCGAGCGCCGGATGGTATAGCTGTTGGAAATCATAGCAAAAAAAATTTTTTCTCCATCGAATAAAAATTGCGTTCTTGCGGGCTCTAGAAGTAAAATTGCCAGATCGATTTATATGATGGCTATAGCAGGTTATGAACCAATTCAGTCTTATTCGTATGCTAGCTAAAGCTGTGACTGTTGGAGCTCTCATTAGAATTTCTCGTGCAAAATGTCAATCGAATCAGATAAGAAATGCACCCTTTATAGACTCATAAAATATAATCCAGAGATCGGTTTACGTGGGAGCTACATCTAAACATGAAACGATTTGGGCCATTTGCAATCCCAATTAACGAATTTTGTGGCTAGCTTTACTAGTCCATAAGTTAGCATGCTTTTAAAGGGCGGACTTATTTTACTAGATCTAATTCTATTGTCCTACATCTAATTCTATTGTCCTATATGTAATTCTATTGTCTATTGTTCTATAGGCCACTGTAGCGCAGATGTTAGCATGTCCGCCTATGACGCTAAACGCCTGGGTTCAAATCCTGGCGAGACCATGAGAAAAAATCTTCAGCGGTGGTTTTCCCTCCTAATGCTCTGGCAACATATGTTAAGTACTATGTCATATAAAACTTCTCTCCAAAGAGGTGTCGCACTGCAGCACGCTGTTCTGACTCGGCTATAAAAAGGAGGCCTTATCACTGAACTTAAACTTGAATCGGACTGCACTCATTTATATGTGAGAAGTTTGACCCTGTTTCTTAGTGCAATGTTCATGGGTTAAAAATTTCAAAAATTCAATTGTCCTGACGTTCAAGACTATACATTAAACTTTATGAGATCAATATTTCGAGGTGTTACAAATGGAATGACGAACTTAGTGTTCCCTATCCTCTATTGCAGGGTATGCAAATTTGACCATGAACATTTCATTAAGAAACAAGGGCAAATTTCTCACAAATTACTGAGTGTTGTCCGCTTCAAGATAAAGCTCAATGATAAGGGGTATCTTTTTCATAGCCGCGTCCGAACGACGTGCAGCAGCGTGACTCGTCTTCGTGGAGAATTTTTTATATGGCTGCCATACCAGATGGTGGTACAGTACCTCACAAATGTTGCCTGTATTAGGTGAGGATAACCCCCGCTGAAAATTTTTTTTGATGTTCTCACCAGGACTTGGGTCTAAAGTGAAATTAAAAAGTCAACTTTTTCTGATAATTATAAAGTCCACTTTTCGACTTCTTTTCATTATCAAAAAATTGACTTTTCGTTTTTTGCGACTATGAAAAATTGGACTTGGCGACTTTTTTCATTTATCAAAAAGTTCTTTTTTACAGAGAAAGTTGACATTTTTACAGAAAATATAGGCTTTACGACTTTTTATACCCTACACCACAACTGTGATAACGGGTTATTATAACTTAGTGCATTTGTTTGCAACGCCCAGTAGAAAGAGAGTTGAACCCGTTAATAAGATACCGATCGACTCAGAATCACTTTCTGTTTCGATTAGCTATGTCTATCTGTCTGTCTGTCCATCTGTTTGTCTGTCTGTTTGTCCGTCAGTCTGTCCGTCTGTCTGTCCGTCTGTCTGTCCGTCTGTCCGTCTGTTTGTCCGTCTGTCTGTCCGTCTGTTTGTCCGTCTGTCTGTCCATCTGTCTGTCCGTCTGTCTGTCTATGTGTCTATCTGTCTGTCTGTCTGTCTGTCCGTCTGTCTGTCTGTCTGTCCGTCTGTCTGTCTGTCTGTTCGTCTGCCTGTCCGTCTGTCTGTCCATCTGTCTGTCCGTCTGTCTGTCCGTCTGTCTGTCCGTCTGTTTGTCCATCTGTCTGTCCGTCTGTTTGTCCATCTGTCTGTCTGTCCATTTGTCCGTATGTTCGTCTGTCTGTCCGTCTGTCTGTCTGTCTGTCCGTCTGTCTGTCCGTCTGTCTGTCTGTCTGTCTGTCTGTCTGTCTATCCGTCTGTCTGTCCGTCTGTCTGTCCGCCTGTCTGTCTGTCTGTCTGTCTGTCTGTCTGTCTGTCTGTCTGTCTGTCCGTCTGTCCGTCTGTCTGTCGGCATGTCTGTCCATGTTAATTTGTGTAAAAACTACAAATCGCAATCTTCAGATCGCAATTTTCATCCGATCGTCTTCAAATTTGGCAATTTTATACCCTCCACCATATGATGGGGGTATACTAATTTCGTCATTCTGTTTGTAACTCCTTCAAATATTTGTCTAATACCCAATAAAGTATATACATTCTTGATCGTCATGGCATTTTTAGTCGATCTAGCCATATTCGTCGTCCATCCGTCCGTCCATCTGTCAAAAGCACGCTAACTTTCGAAGGAGTAAAGCTAGGCGCTTGAATTTTTGCACAAATACTTCTTATCAATGTAGGTCGGCTGGGATTGCAAATGGCCTATATCGGTCTCTGTTTTGATATAGCTGCCATCTAAACCGACCCTGGATCTTGATTTCTTGAGCAACTAGATGGTGCAATTCTCATCCGTTTTGGCTGAAACTATGCATGACGTGTTTTATTATGACTTCCAACATCTGTGCTGAGTATGGTTGAAATCGGTTTATAACCTGATATAGCTGTCATAGAAACCTACCTGGGGTCTTGACTTCTTGAGCCGCTGGAGGGCGCTATTCTCATCCGATTTGCACATAGTGTTCCGTTACGGCTTTCAACAACAAAGTATGGTTTAAATCGGTCCATAACCTGATATAGCTGCCATATAAACCTATCTTGGATTTTGACTTCTTGAGCCACCAGAGGGCGCAATTCTCATCCGATTTGGCTGAAAATGTGCATGAAATTGTTTTGTTATAACATTTTGTTCTTTAGCCACTAGAGGGCGCATTTCTTATCCAATTAGGCGGAAATTTTACATGAAGTGTTATTTATGACTTCCAATAACTGTGATAAGTATGATTTAAGTGTTTTTTTATGACTTCCAAAAAAAGTCATACGTATTGGGACTCGGCAAAGTCGGACTGCAATCTGAACTTAAACTTTAATCGGACTGCAATGAGAAGTATCCCCTGTTCATGGGAAGTTTAGTATTATTGTAGTACCACCATAGGATAGGTTATACTTATTTCATTCATTTCAGAGGGCGCAATTCTTATCCGATTTGGCTGAAATTTTGCACGACGCGTTTTGTTATGACTTCTAGCAACTGTGTTAAGAATAGTTCAAATCGGTATAGCGAAACATATTTAAGTATTAAACACCATGAAGGTATCAAATATTTTATGACGCATCGTGGAATGTCTCGAATATACTCAAGCAGAGCTACATAAGTGAGTTTGGAAAAACAAGGCTAATGCATACATTTGGTAAACTCGTCTAATTTGTTTATATTATATTTCAGTTTTATTTGTTTTTGGCAAGTGACATATTTGCTTTAAGCTAAATCGGTGTCTATCATTTCTTTTGAAATATAAATTTATTGTATTTGTGATCGGAGACAAAATATAATAGTAATGCCTCTGACAAAAGGTATTGGGTAATAATGTGCGTCATTTGAGAAATGACAAAATAAAATGCGTAGAACTTTAATAAAAATGATAAAGATTGGGAAACTTTCTAATAGTTCTCATGGAACGCAGAGGTTAGCATGTCCGCCTATTACGCTGAACGCTTGGGCTCGAATCCTGTTAACATAGCTTTGGCAGAGCACATTGAAAGCTCCACGTTTTGCACGGTGAATGAGGATGCCCGCACTAGGATAACGAGGAGGTCCAGCAGCTCGCCAAACATCGTCATTGCATCCCCTGATTTCCTAAGTGACGTATCCTGGCAAGCCGTCATCTCTTTGGGGTCAGACCACCTCCTCATAATTCTCACCATCAACCGACCACCCGATTCATAACCTCTGAGCGCCGGACGTTTATCAATCATAAGAAGGCCGATTGGACTGGCTTCAGAGAGTATCGCCGCTTCAGTGAATTGCCACCCCCCCTCTGATGTGCTAGTGGCCGAGAGGAAATTCCGAGACATCATTAACGCAGCAGCCGCTCGCTTTATACCAGCCGGTCGAATACCCCAAGTGCGGCCCAATTTCCCGGCACAAGTAGATGAGCGTGATGGTATTCGTGCTATGGACCCTGCTAACCACAGAATCAGCGAGCTGAATCTGGAAATAAACAGGGTAGTCAACGAATATAAGCGGAATTTGTGGCTAGAACACTTGGGGCAATGTAACTTAGGCACCGCTGTGGTCTGTGTAGGCAAGCTGTGGTCTACTGTTAAGTCACTCTCAAAGCCAGGTAGTCGGACGACAGGTCACAAAAGTGACAGGACTTTTGCGAGATAACCGTGACTGATCCGAAGAGATGCGCCAAGTTGTTCAACCGTCATTTTATTGTGCATCCCGCGAGAGACAGGGCAAGGAGGAGAGCCATTCGCCGTATTCGTGATCTCCGAGGCGATGACCAGCCATCACAATTTACCGTGGGCAAAGTTACGAATGTCATCCGTGGCGCCAAATCATCCAAGACGTTGGGCACCGATGGCATCTCTACATTGATGTTGAAGAATCTGGATTCACCTTAAGTTGAGTACCTTACCACTGTCCTCAACCTGCCTTTGAACACTCTTGTAGTTCCCGATGTCTGGAAAATGGGCAGAGTGATCCCGCTACTGAAGCCTGGAAATGACCCGAATTTGGGGGAGTCGTACAGACCGATCTCCCATCTCTCACCAGTAGCAAAGACGCTTGAGGCATTACTCCTCCCGAGACTCGTAGGAGAATATCCCTCCGCCGAACATCAACATGGATTTGGAAGACTGCACAACACAACAACTGCTTTGCATGCCATCACCGCACACATTTGCCGTGGCTTTAATCAGCCCAGGTCATGTGATAGGACGGTCCTCGTGGCAATGGACCTATCAAAGGCATTGGACATGCCAAATTATTTAAGGACATCGCCAATACGTCCCTCCAGACAGGCCTGAAACTATGGGTCGCGAATTATCTGTGTGGTCGCCAGTCATTTGTGGAATTTAGGTATAAAAAGTCGAAGCACCTTAGAGTGAAACAGGGAGTTCCCAAGGCGGTGTGATATCTCCGGCACTGTTTAAATCTACCTATCCTCCATTCCACCCCCTCCAGACGACATATAGATCGTATCATTTGCGGACGATTGTACGATCATGGCATCAGGCCCCCCACCCATTGATGACATCTGCGATAGGTTGAACGTCTACCTCAACGCACAACGCCTCATATTTCGCTGCAAGAAATCTGAAGATATCCGCCACCAAATCTTCAGCCACACTGTTCACTACAGATACGCGTGAGGTGAATACTAAGCTGACTGTGATGGTCGATGGAGAAATGATTCCGACCATCAAGTGTCCCAAAATACTTGGCGTCACATTTGACAATCTGCGATAAAGTCAAAAGTAGAAACAAAGTCCTCAAGTCACTAGCTGGCAGCACTTGGGGTGCAGACAAAGAAACCTTGTTGACCACGTACAATGCAATTGGCCAGTCTGTTGTAAGTTATGCAGCGCCAGTGTGGTTTCGTCAACTTTGTGACACGCAGTGGAGATAATATTCAGATCTGTCAGAATGCCGCCCTCCAAACTGCGACGGACTGTCTCCTCAGTGCTCATGTGGACCACCTCCATCAGGAGACAAAGATCATACCAGTGCGAAGATATAACTACATGCTGTCTAAGCAATACCTTTTGGGCTGTTATCGCAGAGATCTTCCAAACCATCATCTTGTGGATAGATATCCACGGCCCAGAAGCCTTAAGGTAGATCTAAGTGATCTAAAGCGTGAGGTTCAGCGCTACAAGAGAGAACCTCTAGATCAAGCGGCATATCAAGCAGGTCTAAACAACATTCATGCAGGTGCGGTAATTGGCTACCGGGTGAATGTAGTCCCTGGAGAACTACCGCCACCCATTTCACCTGAAGAAATCGACCTCCCCCGGCAAACCAGAGTTGTTCTGGCTCAATTACGTTGCGGCAGATGCAGCCGCCTTAATTCCTACAGAGCTAGGATTGATGCCGACGTGCAAGATGTATGTCCCGATTGTAACCAGGGACCACACGATACGCGTCACCTGTTTAACTGCCCGGCCAGACCTACTCGACTCAGACCCAGATCCCTGTGGATGCACCCCATCTTAATCGCAGAGTTTTTGAGTCTTGACACTCAACAGAATCAAACAGACGAAAGACAGAACACAACAAGTAAAAGCGCGCTAAGTTCGGCAGGGCCGAATCTTATATACCCTCCACCATGGATCGCATTTGTCGAGTTCTTTTCCCGGCATCTCCTTTTTAAGCAAAAAAATTATATAAGAAAAGATTTGCTCTGCTATTAGAGCGATATCAAGATATGGTCCGGTTTGGACCACAATTAAATTATTTGATGGAGACCTGTGTAAAATGTCAGCCAATTCGAATAAGAATTGCGCCCTTTGGGGGCTCAAGAAGTAAAATAGAGAGATCGATTTATATGGGAGCTATATCGGGCTATAGACCAATTCAGATCATAATAAGCACGTATGTCGATGGTCGCGAGAGAATCCGTCGTACAAAATTTCAGGCAAATCAGATAAGAATTATGCACTCTAGAGGCTCTAGAAGTCAAGACCCAAGATCGGTTTATATGGCAGCTATATCAGGTTATTAACCGATTTGAACCATACTTGGCACAGTTGTTGGGTATTATAAAAAAATACTACGTGCAAAAATTCATTCAAATCAGATATGAATTGCGCCTTCTAGAGGCTCAAGAAGTCAAAATCCCAGATCGGTTTATATGGCGGCTATATCAGATTATTAACCGATTTGAATCATGCTTGGCACATTTATTGGATATCATAACAAAACACGTCGTGCAAAATTTCATTCCAATCGGATAAGAATTGCGCACTCTAGAGGCTCAAGAAGTGAAGACCCCATATCGGTTTACATGGCAGCTATATCAGTTTATGGACCGATTTGAACCATACTTGGTACAGTTGTTGAATATCATAGTAAAACACGTCGTGCAAAATTTCATTCCAATCGTATAAGAATTGCGCACCCTAGAGGCTCAAGAAGTCAAGACCCAAGATCGGTTTATATGGCAGCTATATCAGTTTATGGACCGATTTGAACCATACTTGGCAAAGTTGTTGAAAGTCATAACAAAACACCTCTTGCAAAATTTCAGCCAAATCGGATAAGAATTGCGCCCTCTAGTGGCTCAAGAAGTCAAGATCCCAAATCGGTTTATATGGCAGTTATATCAGGTTATAGACCCATTTGAACCATACTTGGCAAAGTTGTTGGATATTGGCAAAATTTAATTCCAATCGTATAAGAATTGCGCACTCTAGAAGCTCAAGAAGTCAAGACCCAAGATCGGTTTATATGGCAGCTATATCAGGTTGTGAACCCATTTGAACCATACTTGGCACATTTATTGGATATCATAACAAAACACGTCGTGCAAAATTTCATTCCAATCGGATAAGAATTACGCCCTCTAGAGGCTCAAGAAGTCAAGACCCAAGATCGGTTTATATGGCAGCTATATTAAAACATGGACCGATATGGCCCATTTGCAATACCAACCGACCTACGCTAATAACAAGTATTTGTGCAAAATTTCAAGCGGCTAGCTTTACTCCTTCGGAAGATAGCGTGCTTTCAACAGACAGACGGACGGACGGACAGACGGACGGACATGGCTAGATCGACATAAAATGTCGCGACGATCAAGAATATATATACTTTATGAGGTCTCAGACTAATATTTCGAGTAGTTACAAACAGAATGACGGAATTAGTATACCCCCCATCCTATGGTGGAGGATATAATAAACTGCTACAACAACAACAACTAGCCTAGCGCCTCACTCAACTGTCATAAGCATTCAGTCGGTGTCACCTAAGCCCTCATTGGGACTCTCCTATCGAAAACACTGATTTTTCGCAACAGCAGTTACAGGTACTTCGAATTCCTATGGAGCGGAGCGGCTCCACTATCCACAACCTGGGGATGAGCCCTATAGGCCTGGGCTTATTTTCCTACCATAATGATGGTAGGAAAAATTCCTTTAATTACCACCACCTATGGTGAAGCACTCATTTTCCTCCAGTGCCAGGATGATAATATCCCCTGATTTATGCTTAAGGGGCATATGTAGCCTGGGTAGACTTTGGTTTCTTACTTACTTGTACATGTATATGGATTGCTGCAGAATTCATTAGAATATAAACTAAGCTTAGTTATGAGCAGAAATTGCATCCTTCAACTTTGAATGGAAATAAATTAGCATTTTGTGGTTTCGCATGCAAATAAATTAGGATTTGGTGGTATGCCATGCTTTTGGCATTGAATGCAAACTAAGACTGCATGTTGAGAACAAGCTAGAGAAATAATTGGAATTATTTTACTTTGGGAACACTAAAATCATAAGCAATATGCATAATTTTTTATATCAGAAATAATGCTGCACTGCATTAAATATTGTAAGTCAGTATGATACGAGTATAACATCATTGCCAATCTACTTTCATATCCACTTGACACAAACAAGTGGACACGTCAAATTCTAACACCATAACCAAATTGAAAATTGTTGCCAAAAAGTACAAAAAGCTTCTATATGGTCTGTTAAACGCCAGGTTCTATCACAAAAGCCAAATGAAAACTTCAACATTTCACCAAAAAAACCGAATGTATTTTTATGCAACAGGACATCCATTAACAATTCCTTTGTCCTCTTATCAACATGTGGTCCCTTTGTCTGTTTTATCCAACTACAAGTGTTGTGTCAAAAAATAACCACAGGACAAGCTTTAAAAGTTCCCCTTTGTTGTCAGCCTCCCCTTAGAGTTGCCTTGAGGGAAGTTTGATGGAAGTGTTCTAAAAAACTATGATAACGTCAAATGTGAATATAAGACTTATTGGTGGTCATCAAAAACCGAACAAAAATCCGTTGCATGAAATACAGGTTACGGATCTCAATTACTGTGCTAGATACCCATATACAAATTTTTAAAGCACCAAGCCAAAAACTCATTGTTAAGTATCTTCTAAGAAACATTTAGCATTCGTTTGGTCATGTGTTTTTGCCTTCAAAAAATGTGACACAGCTAATGGAAGGGTCAAACACAGCTAAAATTTGACTGAAATCCGACAATAAATGCAGCTGTTATGAGCTGAAGACCTTCAAACTTCATATGGGGCTTTATAGTCCAGCCGTAAAGAGCTGAGCTGCTGAGCTGAGCCCGACCCGCTCCGCTGTGCCTTCCTTTACACCATATGAAATATTGGGTTGCCCAAAAAGTAATTGCGGATTTTTTAAAAGAAAATAAATGCATTTTTAATAAAACTTAGGATGAACTTTAATCAAATATACTTTTTTTACACTTTTTTTTCTAAAGCAAGCTAAAAATAACAGCTGATAACTGACAGAAGAAAGAATGCAATAACAGAGTCACAAGCTGTGAAAAAATTTGTCAACGCCGACTATATGAAAAATCCGCAATTACTTTTTGGGCAACCATACAACTTTTCTACCAATTACACTTCTTTGCATTAACTAAGTTGCCTTTTAATTTTCCGCCCATCTTTTTAGGGAACAGAAATAAGTTCTCCCCCAGTTCCTGTTATGCGTAGATTTATTTCAAAATTCTTCATTGCATAGAAAACGAACCGGGCCTGCACCGCAGCGCCCTCTTTAACGCTCTTATAACTTTTATTAAAGCCCTATATTGCAATGGTCGATATAAAAGTCCTGTTGTTGTAGAGTTTTAAGAACATTTCGCCCCGAATGTGGATATCAAAATCATGCCATCGAAGCGCAAAGGTCTATTCTACCCCCTTTTACTTTTCTTTGGGCTCTTATGTTGTAGTGGGTAACTTTGTCCGGTTTGGGGGTGTATTTTGGGAGTGAGGAGTATACCCAGACACTTGGCCCTTAAAGCAAATATAAGATTCGTGCTATGCTCCCAAATACTTTTTATATGAGTCCCATATGACCATTGTCGATAAATAAGTGCCGTTTCGTTTGAGCGGAGCGGAGCGGATTTGCGGAGGGTCCTTTGTTGGGGTAGTGATGATACCTCAGACCTTTGGCATTTGTTAAAGTCATGCTCTACTCCCATAAACCTTTCAATCATGAATCGACTGAATCGACTCAGAATGTCGAGACGATATTTTCAATATTTCAAGGTAAATATTATAGACGGAATGACTAGGTTTGTATACCCCCATCCTATGGTGGTGGATATACAAATATGCCGTTTGAGAATTGGTTGAGATATCTCTTTGAAATACTAAAAGTTAAGGTATTAACGAGATTTTGTGCAAAATTTCAAGGTCCAAGGTTGTCCAGGCGCCGTTTGGCAGGCCCCCTAATTTGGCCACCTTGGTGCTATATACTTCAAAAGAGGCAATTTTTTTTTGTCCGTCACCGTTTGGTGTTGTAGTGACGCCTTTCCCAGTCCATCGCACTTCCTGTAAGGCGGTAATATCTGCCTTGTACTTCTCCAATACATCCGCTTCTCCACACCTTCTCTATAAAGAGTGCGGACATTCCAGGTGCAGATCCGCAAATCATGGTCCTTTTTTCGTTTGCGTGGGTCGTCAACGTCCGTTGTTACTATTCCTTTGTTTCTCATAGTAGTTCTCAGTTTTCCGGGGGCGGGTTACTGGCCCAGCGCCCCAACCGCTTGGGTTTTGTGGGATTGCACACGTATCCCTCGTTGTGGCGAGCCGCTTGCTGCAAGATCCGACGCTCGCCTCAAGCCGCCCCTAACCTGGGAACAGACGCTGATGTTGGCCATTGGTTATTTGAAGGCGCCAATAACTCGTCTTGTCATCTCGAGTATCATTGGCACTCGGTATTTAATTAAGAGCCACTGCCACCTGACTCCTCACTGAGACTCTCCTCTCGAAAATCGCTGACTGCCTGCGGCCGAATTTGCATCTACTCCGCATAAAAACGGAGCTTTCCACCATCCAACTATTTTTAATAAGTGTTCAGTTACAAGAACCAAATAAAACCGAAATTCAAAGCAAGTATTCCTCTTTTCCATCACTATAATCTTGATGCATTCATATCCCATTGTACGAGTACTTTCAAATTTTGACATTTGACCATTGTTTTTAGAGAATTTCAATTCCAAACAGAAATGTCCTTCAAACCACAAAGCCAAATTGGAAATGAAAACTCACAGAAATGCCCAGTTAGTAATTGAAACTTGTAAAATCCATCCACAATCAAAACAAAAAGGGTATGAGTAGTTCTTTTTCCAGGAAATATGTCAACAACAGCAATCGTTAGGCTGCCTTAGATTACCCAAAAAGAAAAATCACACAAAACTTTTAAAATATTTGATAATTGTATTTACCTTGTTATTGCTGATGCCTCTCCCCAAACCATATTCGAATTTTTCTCACATA
>NC_081553.1:40847053-40894553 GCF_963082655.1 Stomoxys calcitrans | reverse complement strand
TCCGTCTGTCTGATATCACCAGTGAGAAATTGATGTGCAGCTGATAAAATATTTGAAATTAAACATTTTATGTCGTCCACCACCACCAACACCACACACATCCACACATTGAATACAATTAAATATATTTTTATAGTCGCTGGAAATTATGGTCATACCATTTATGCGTTTTATCCATTACTTTTTGTGATAAATTCAATAAATTCAATTAAATGTAGAATTTTTGCAATTTTCATTTTATTTGATTTCAATTGTTCATTAAAGTTTATTTATTTGCCATCGCTGAGTTTGACCATCAAAAAAAAAAATTAATGGAAAATCATTTTGCAATCAATTTTCCATTTATAAACACATAATGACCAATGATCATGGCATGAAGAAAATGTATGGTATTTTAATTAACAAGGTCAGAGGAAGGGACTTAATTACAATTTAATTTATGAACAAATTAAATAATGTGTCACATATTATTCTTAATACTTGTACAAATATAATTGACACAGAACATTTTATGACAAAGACTAAAACAAGTACAAGTAAAAAATTAATTTCGGCCGGGCCGAAGTCAGACAATAAATGCGCCTTTTATGGGCCCAAAACTGTAAATCGAGAGATCGGCCTATATGGCAGCTATATCCTAATCTGGATCGATCTGGCCCAAAATGCAAAGAGATGTCGAAGAGCCTAACACAACTCACTGTTCCAAATTTCGGCGAAAACGCACAATAAATGCGTCCTTTATGGGACTAAGACCCTAAATCGAGAGATCGGTCCATATGGCAGCTATATCCAAATCTGGACCGATATATGCCACATTGCAGAAGAATGTCGAGGGGCTTAACTTAATTCACTGTCCCGAATTTCGGCGATATCGGATAATAAGTGCGCCTTTTATGGGCCAAAAACCTTAAATCGAGAGATCGGTCTATATGACAGCTATATCCAAATCTGAACCGATGTGAGCCTAATTGAAGAAGAATGTAGAAGGTTCTAGCACAACTCAATGTCCAAAATTTCGGCGAAATCGGACATTAAACGCGCCTTTTATGGGACTAAGACCCTAAATCGAGAGATCGGTCTATATGGCAGCTATATCCAAATCTGGACCGATATGTGTCATATTGCAGAAAGATGTCGAGGGGCCTAACAAAACTCACAGTCCCAAATTTCGGCTACATCGGACTATAAATGCAACTTTTATGGCCTCAAAACATAAAACCGAGATATCGGTCTATATGGCAGCTATATCCAAATCTGGACCAATCTGTGCGATATTGCAGTAGTATGTCAAGGGGCTTAATTTAACTCACTGTCCCAAATTTCGGTGACATCGGACAATAAATGCCCCTTTAATGGGCCCAAATCCTTAAATCGAGAAATCGGTTTATATGGCAGCTTTATCCAAATCTGAACCGATTAGGGCTAAATTGAAAAAAGATATCGAAGTTCCTAAGGTAACTCACTGTCCCAAATTTTAGCAAAATCGGATAATAAATGTGGTTTTTATGGACCAAAGACCCCTAGTCGGTGGATACGTCTATATGGCAGCTATATCCAAATCTGAACCGATCTGGACCAAATTGACGAAGGATGTCGAAGGCCCCAACGCAACTCACTGTCCCAAATTTCATCAAAATCGGATAATAAATGTGGCTTTTATGGGCCTAATACCCTTAATCGTTGGATCTGTCTATATGGCAGCTATATCAAAATCTGAGCCGATCTGGGCCAAATTGACGAAGGATGTCGAAGGCTCTAACGAAACTCACTGTCCTAAATTTCATCAAAATCGGATAATAAATGTGGCTTTTATGGCCCTAAGACCCCAAATCGGAGGATCGGTCTATATGGGGACTATATCAAGATGTAATCCGATATTCATTTTTCAGCTCAATATCTCATTTTTTAAAGACGGATCGAAAACGGATATTTCGATGCGGTAAATTTTTTTTATATCTGAAGGGGAAGCGGACCCTCCCCCTTACCCTAATTTTCAGAAATGCCTGATCTCGGAGATGGGTGGTGAGATTTAGGCGAAATTTTGTGTACTCTAAAGTAACCTATAAATGAAAATTTCTTATCCAAATTTCGGATGGGGTACCTAGGGGGGCAGCCCCACCCCCAAAACCTAGCAAATATATAAATAGACCAATCATGACAATATGGGACTCAAATGAAAGGTATTAAAGAGTAGATGACGTATCTGCTATCCAAATGTCGGACTTAGTGTTTGAGAGACTACCCCAACCCCCAAAACACCCCTAAATCGAATATATATACCGACTTTGGCAATAAGTGACTCAAATGGAGGTATTTGCGAGTAGAATACGAATTTGGTATCCAAATGTGGGACCAAGTTTTTGGGGGTGCACCCCTTCCACAAAACACCCCCAAACAGGACTTATTTACTGATAATGGCAATATGGGGCTCCAATAAAAGGTATTTAAGTGTAGACTACGAATCTGATTGTATGGGAGTCCGCCCCTTCCAAAAACAACCCCCAAAGAGGACAAATTTACTACAATTGCAATATAGGGCTCAAATGAAAGTTCTTTGGGAGTAAAGCACGAATTTGATATCAATATTAGGGAAAAGTGTGTATGGGGCCACCCCAGCCCCATAACACCACTCATATAGGAAGTATTTGCTAACCACTTCAATATGGGGCTGTAATAATAAGTATTTTAGAGTAGAACACGAATCTGATATATATTTTAGGGGTCAAGTTACTAAACGGCTGTCCCATCCCCCCTTGATATTTGAGAGTAGAGCTCGATGCTGATATATTTTCAGGGCTAAGTGTTTGGGGGACCACCCCTCTCCCCAAAACACCCCTAAATCGGGCATATTTACCAACCATGTCAATGTGGGGCTTAAATGTAAGGTATTGAGGGTCTACCCCTTCCCTAAAACACCCGACAAACACCAATTGTCTACTGATCATCATGGCGCTCAAATAAAGATATTTGGGAGTAGAATACGAATCTGATATCCAAATGTGGGACTATGTATTTGGGGCACCGCCCCTTTCCCAAAACACCCCCCAAAGAGTACAAATTTTGGGGCCAAATGTTTGAGGACGCCTCATCCCATAAACTCCCCTTAAACCAATGGCAATATGGGGTTTAAAGAAATGGTATTCGAGAGAAGAGCTCGATCGTGATTTCGACATGGCTAGATCGATTCAGAACGACGAGACGATCAAAAATATATATCCTTTATGGGGCCTTGGACGAATATTTCGAGGTGGTGGGAAAAAAATCTCTTTGGAAGCTCTTCAACAACTTTTTTCAATTTGGCCTAGATCAATACAGATTTGGATATGGCTGCCATATAGGCCGATCTCTCGATTCAAGGTTTTAGTCCCATAAAAGGCGCATTTATTGTCCGATTTCGCCGAAATTTGGGTCAGGGACTTGTACTAGGAACTTCGATAGCTCTCTTTAATTTGGGCCCGATCGTTTCAGATTTGGATATAGCTGGCATGTGGACCGATCTCTCGATTTAAAGTCTTGGCACCATAAAAAGCACATTCATATTCCGATTTCGCTGAAACTTGACACAGTGACATATGTATGGCTTTTCGACATCCGTATGGTATATGGTTCAGATGGGTCTATATTTGGATATGGCTACCAAAAAGACTAATATTTTTTTCTACAAAATTGAGCAATCACTTGTATTTATTACAAGTGATGAATGTGGTGTCGAATTTGTTTCAAATCGGACCACATTTCGATGAAGCTGCTGTGGTGACATAAATTATGCATTTTTCACCGGATTATGACGAAAGGTGGTTTACATTTATGCACAAGGTGGTGGGTATCCTTGTTAAAAATTCAACTAAAATCATCATACAGCAAAGAAAACGTCTGCTTTCATAGTTGAGACAATAGCATATCAATGTTCGTTACTCAGAATATCAAATATTACGAAAACTTGTTCATATCTACATACATATTTTAGAGTAATTAAAAAATTTCCTATGTTATCAATACTACTCTAACAAAGTTCAAAAAAATATACAATACAATGCTACCTAATTTTATTTAACTCAATATTGTATTTTCTGTTATTTTTCAGGTACTGATTGCAAGTGAAAAATATATGGTAAGAAATATTTTCATAATGCTTAAGTTTTATATACCCAAACATATGTAAAGTTTACATACAAAAAAATCCCTTATGATTGCAATCTTGCAAATACATTTTCATTTAAAATCCTCCCCTACAAAGTTTGCCATAACTTTCCAAGTATGCTAAAAGCAAAAAAGAACCAAAACGACTACCTCAATGTACAAATTCAATATTAAATCTCCAAGTTAGTCATATGAAATCTCTTACACCACAATGTAATCCAATTAAAATAATGAGAAAGTGAGTAAAGAGAGAAACCCATATGGAATTGAAATTGTAATGTGCTGTGCATTTAGTGAAACATTATACAAAATAACCACAGATGGGGTCATACATGAGTAAAAGGTCAAGGTTATGGTTATGGTAAAACTTGTAAGATGCTTTTTAAATCAAATATTCCAAAGTATTGGGTGATGGTTAAAAATCAAAACCAATGATAAGGCTACAATTTATGCATGTACAGAAAATATTGTATTTAATGTAGTAGGAACCCACCCATACGTAGTGAAGGTTGCACAGCACAGAATCGTTATCAATTCAGGCGCTGCATTAAAAATCATTCATTAAATAGAAATTTTATTAACAGCTTCAAATGTTAGCAAGTTTCAGAAGCTGCACTATGTTATAATGCTAATGTGATGATGGTCGTATTAAATTTTAAACGTAATATGGGGTTAAGGCAGGGCATATCGTGGTAAGATACAACCATGGAGAAATTTGCACAAATTTAACGCATTTAGTTTGATCGTGCCGAAATTTTGATATCCACCACCATGGATATATTTATTATCAAAATTTATTATAACTCTTCTATATCTATAATATTGGGTTGCCCAAAAAGTAATTGCGGATTTTTTAAAAGAAAGTAAATGCATTTTTAATAAAACTTAGAATGAACTTTAATCAAATATACTTTTTTTTAATTTTTTTTCTAAAGCAAGCTAAAAGTAACACCTGATAACCGACAGAAGAAAGGATGCAATTACAGAGTCACAAGCTGTGAAAAAATTTGTCAACGCCGACTATATGAAAAATCCGCAGTTAATTTTTGGGCAACCCAATAGATGCGTGGTATGGAAAACAATTAGGAATTTTGTAAGTAACATGGAATTCCTGATTTTCTGACTTTTCGAGGTTACTGTTTAGTATTAAGTGCGCACAACAAGCCGATTGTTGGCTTAGGTTTATAACCATAGTGTCATGGGTGGGATTAATATCCGCACCCTCTTTTCAACCTATCCTAATTCCATTTTTATACCCACCACCATATAATAGGGGGTATATTAATTTGGTCATTCCGTTTGCAACACATCGAAATATATTCATGATAGTCGTAAAATTCTAAGACGGTCTATCGATGTCCGTGTGTCTGTCCGTCCGTGTTTCCGTCAGCTGTAATCACGCTGCAGCCTTCAAAAATTGAGATATTGCTCCGAAATTTGGCCCAAACCCATATTTTATCCAGGGCCATTTCGGACCATGTTTGGATATATTTGCCATATAGCCAGATCTGCCGATTTGAGGTCTTAAGTCCATTACGGGGGCATTTATTACCCAATTTCGCATAAATTAGAAACAATAAATGGCTTTAAGCCTCCCTCCTTATTTAGGGTCTTACGAACATAAAGCCGCATTTATTATTCGATTTCGCCGAAATTTGTGAGTTGAGTTGTTTAAAGCCTCCCAAAATCCGACATTAATTGTGGTTTAGATCGGAATATATTTAGATGTAGCTGCCATATAGACCGAACTGTCGATTCAGAGACTTAAGCCTATAAAAAACGTATCTGTTACCCGATTTCGCTCAAAATTTGAAACAGTGAGTTATTCGAAGCCTCCCGTTATCCATCTCGAATATGGTCCAGATTGGATTATATTTAGATATAGCTGCCATATACATCGATCTAATGAGTTAGGGTCTTAAACCCATCAAAACCACATTTATTACATGATTTCACTGAAATCTGAAACCGTGAGTTGTTCAAAGCCTCCCGTTATCAGTCTCGAATATGGTCCAGATCACACTATATTTAGATATAGCCGCCATATATATCGATCTGCGAATTAGGGTCTTAAGACCATTAAAGCCGCATTTATATCCCGATTTTGCTGATATTTTAATCAGTGAGTTACTTAAAGCCAATCGCCATCCAACATCAAATACGTCCTGATGAGACTGTATTTTTTTATATCACTGTAAACAGCACAAATGATGGTCGTACATCAAAACGTTTTGAGTACGATTATGTTAGAAAATGTTAAACTTTCAATGGAAATATCAGATTAGACCTGGCAACATTTAGTGTGGCCCCGGGTAGAAACTTACACAGCAGCCCTCGTATTCGGGACACATGTCCCGAACACGGCTTACGGTAATGTCCTTGTGTCTGTCCGTCCGTCCGTCTGTCTGTCGAAAGCACGCTAACTTTCGAAATGTAAAGCTAGCCGCTTGAAATTTTACACGTATACTTCTTATTAGTGTAGGTCTGTTGGGATTGTAAATGGGCCATATCAGTCCATGTTTTGATATAGCTGCCATATAATCCGATCTTGGGTCTTGGCTTCTTGAGCCTCTAGAGGGCGCAATTCGTATCTGATTGGAATGAAATTTTGCACTACTATGACTTCCAAGAAATGTGCCAACTATGGTTCAAATCGGTCCATAACCTGATATAGCTGTCATATAAACCGATCTTGGGTCTTGACTTCTTGAGCCTCTAGAGTGCGCAATTCCTATCCAATTTTGATGAAATTTTGCACGACGTGTTTCGCTATGACTTCCAACAATTGTGCCAAGTATGGTTCAAATCGGTCGATAACCTGATATAGCTTACATATAAACCGATTTTGGGTCTTGACTTCTTGAGCCTTTAGAGGGCGCAATTCTTATCCAATTGGAATGAAATTTTGCATGACGTATTTTATTATGATTTTCAACAACTGTGCCAAATAAGGTTCAAATCGATTCATAACTTCTTGAGCCTCTAGAGGGCGCAATTCTTATCCGATTGGAGTGAAATTTTGCATGGCGTGTTTCGATATGACTTCCAACAACTGTGCCATGTATGGTTCAAATCGGTCGATAACCTGATATAGCTACCATATAAACCGATCTTGGGTCTTGACTTTTTGAGTCTCTAGAGGGCGCAATCCTTATCCGATTGGAATGAAATTTTGCATGACATATTTTATGCTTTCTTTCAATAACTGTCTCAAATAATGTTCAAATCGGTCCATAACCTGATATAGCTGTCATATAAACTGATCTTGGGTCTTGACTTCTTGAGCCTCTAGAGGTCGCAATTATTATCCGAATTGCCTGAAATTTTGTACGACGGAACCCCTCATGACCATCAACATACCTGTTTATTATGGTCTGAATCGGTCTATAGCCTGATACAGTTCCCATATAAATCGATCTCTCTATTTTACTTATTGAGCCCCCAAAGGGCACAATTCTTGTTCGAATTGGCAGACATTTTACACAGGTCTCCAACATATAATTTAATTGTGGTCCGAACCGGACCATATCTTGATATCGCTCTAATAGCAGAGCAAATCTTTTATCCTTTTTTTGCCTAAGAAGAGATGCCGGGAAAAGAACTCGACAAATGCGATCCATGGTGGAGGGTTTATAAGATTTGGCCCGACCGAACTTAGCACGCTTTTACTTGTTTTTGTGTAATTTTTGTTGTTCACCACAGTAGCTCAAAGGTTAGCTTGCTCGTCTTTGACGCGGAGTGACTGGGTTCGAATCCTGACGAGAATATCAGAAAAAATTTTCAGTCGTAGTTAAGCCCTCCTACTTCTGGCGACTTTTGTGAGGTACTATGCCATGTAAGAACTTCTCCCCAAAGAAGTGTGGGCATGCCATTCGGACTCGGCTACAAAGAGAAGATCCTTAGTCGTATGTTTAATAGCAAAATTGCAATTTGAACCATTGGAAAACACATTCAAATTCTAAAAGATTCTTTCAGAATTCGGTTGGAATTCGACAATACAGGACAGAATGTATATCGAATTTCCCATTATTCAGTTCATAATTCCCTAAGCATTCTGCTAGAAACATCAGATTTCCCTCTGTCATTTCATTCCGAAGTCGTGTCAACCACTCCTTATAAAGGGTGATTTTTTTGAGGTTAGGATTTTCATGCATTAGTATTTGACAGATCACGTGGGATTTCAGACATGGTGTCAAAGAGAAAGATGCTCAGTATGCTTTGACATTTCATCATGAATAGACTTACTAACGAGCAACGCTTGCAAATCATTGAATTTTATTACCAAAATCAGTGTTCGGTTCGAAATGTGTTCATTCACCGTAACGTTGCGTCCAACAGCATCTTTGAAAAAATACGGTCCAATGATTCCACCAGCGTACAAACCACACCAAACAGTGCATTTTTCGGGATGCATGGGCAGTTCTTGAACGGCTTCTGGTTGCTCTTCACTCCAAATGCGGCAATTTTGCTTATTTACGTAGCCATTCAACCAGAAATGAGCCTCATCGCTGAACAAAATTTGTCAAAATTTGAACACATTTCGAACCGAACACTGATTTTGGTAATAAAATTCAATGATTTGCAAGCGTTGCTCGTTAGTAAGTCTATTCATGATGAAATGTCAAAGCATACTGAGCATCTTTCTCTTTGACACCATGTCTGAAATCCCACGTGATCTGTCAAATATTAATGCATGAAAATCCTAACCTCAAAAAAATCACCCTTTATTTCTCGTTAAGCATTCGTACAGACTTCAGATCCGAATTCGGATGAATTTTCCGTCTTTCGTACAGACTTCTGACCGAATTCTGAACGTTTGCTTCACTGGGTGTATATTGACAATAGAACATTTAATGAAATTTGTATGTGATTTATTAGTACCCAATACAATACATAGTCCGCTAATTGAATTACCGCCAATAACCACAAAATTAAAGGAATAATGAGCTTTTGTTGAGCATGATACGCGGTCTATAAACATTGCATTGATAGGTGTGCGTGGGTGTGTGTGTGTGTGTTGTACTTTACTGTTGTAATATAAAACCACAGAAAACATGAGTATTAATAAATGGTGACATTTTGCAATATTGGTTTCAATTGTGGTAAAACAAAAGCCAATATGCACTTCATTATTGTTTACCTTCATAAAAAAAAATCCCCAATTGGATTAATTTAAAGTCATAACAGAGTTTGAGCTCACAGGTGGCAAAGTTGAAATAAGGGTAGAAGAAAGCCACACTATAATTCGCAAAATCAGACAAATAAGCAGGCATTAAGTTGAGGTGGGCCCAACTTAAAATAACCATCGTGACAATTGGGTTGAAATAGGACAAAAAAAAACATATTTTATGAAGCCAAAAAGTCTTATTGGTCGATCGCTCCATATGAATTTGCCAATACCTTTCATTTAATACCCATATTGTCATGTCGATCCACTTTTGATTTGGGTGGTTCAATTTGGCCCAGATCGCTCCAGATTTGGATATAGCTACTATATAGACCGATTCTCAGGTTTAGGGTCTTAGGCCCATAAAAGCTGCATTTATTATCCCATTTTGCTGAAATTTGGGACAGTAAGTTGTGTTAGGCCACACACCATCATTCTTCAGTGTGGCCCAGATCGGTACAGATTTGGATATAGCTGCCATATAGACGGATCTCTCGATTTAAGGTTTTGGGCCCATAAAAGTCGCACATATTGTCCGATATCGCCGAAATTTGGGACAGTGAGACATATTTATGCGATTTGGCCTAGATCGATCAAGTTTTGCATATGGCTGTCATATAGACCGATCCGCCGATTTAAGGTTTTGGGCCCATAAAAGGCGCATTTTTTGTCAGATTTTGCCAAAATTTGGGAGAGTGAGTTATGTAAGGCCCTTCGACATCCTTCTTCAATGTGGCCCAGATCGGTACAGCTGCCATGTAGACGGATCTCTCGATTTAATGTTTTGGGTCCATAAAAGGCGCGTTTATTGTCCCATGCCGCAGAAATTTGGGACAATGAGTTGTGTTAGACTTTTCGATAACATAAAGATGCGAATCTTAATATAGAATACCGCTTATTGACCACAGATCTATGGCTTTTTGGCAAATATTTCCTGATTGTTCTCTTGATAGTAGTTTATTCTCACATTCCTTATGGTTATTACAATACGAAAATATGGAAAGAATTGGCTCAGCTACTTTGGTTTGCCCCAAATGATGGCAATCGAGGATTTGTATCAAGTCATAAATGGTAGCTTTACTCACTGCCTTAACCAGGGTTCCGTTTATGATGGCTTACGATTAACCGAAAGTGGTTGGACTGATCTAGAAATGGCCAAACTTTTGGGAGTGGTACGTTTGCAGCAAATTCGTTTGCTTGGCAAGGAAAATGGGAAGAAAACGTTTCAATAAGACCATCAAGACTATATGCCAGAATGGAGAAGTAATAATCGCACCCTTTCTAATGTGGAGAAATACTGTCCCATTTGGTCCAAATCGGAACATATTTCGCTATAGCTGCTATGGGGCATAAGATAAGCATTTTTCACCGGATTTTGACGAAAGGTGGTTTACGTATATACCCGAGGTGGTGGGTATGCAAAGTTCAGCCCGGCTAAACTTAACGCCTTTTTACTTGTTATATATATTGGGTTGCCCAAAAAGTAATTGCGGATTTTTCATATAGTCGGCGTTGACAAATTTTTTCACAGCTTATGACTCTGTAATTGCATTCTTTCTTCTGTCAGTTATCAGCTGTTACTTTTAGCTTGCTTTAGAAAAAAATGTAAAAAAGTATATTTGATTAAAGTTCATTCTAAGTTTTATTAAAAATGCATTTACTTTCTTTTAAAAAATCCGCAATTACTTTTTGGGCAACCCAATAAGAAGATATACCAAATTTGTTCCAATTTGGCCCTACTTTCCTTAAATATTCATCTCAGTAGACAGGTAACCACTCCCTAATTTATTTTTCCACAAAAACCTGTATACATTACTTGTGATGCACAGAATCATTGGATTGTATGTCAATTCAATGACACATTATGCATGTGCTCCATCATCTTCACATCAAACATGAATGAACTTTTATGGCAAACGCAAAATCATAAAAGTCTAGTCAGGTACAATGCGTGACTATCCCACCCCTGTGCAAGTGGGTCATAAAGAAAAATATTTTTATTGCTAAGAAAACAACATGTAGTAGATAATAATAATAATAAAATTATATTCAAATCCCCAGAGAAGAGTAGAGGAGTCATGTGATTGAAAGCATTTTTAAATAAAGAAAAAGCCACCATGGCAAAATCCACATAAATTACAAACCAAAGGATTGTCTTTGTTATTTAAATCAAAGTTGTTATTCTTTTTAAAACATAATCAACACAATAAATCTTTGAAGTGAATATGTATATAAGTTCAGTTTTTGTTATCTTCATAGAAGCTGAGTAAAGAAAAACAAAAACAACAAATATAAACTTTTTTGTGGCCGAAAAGAAAATCTCAAGGCCATATACAAACTTTTGATTGATGGCAAAGGATGAATATTAAGAAATATTTCCTCTTTCCTGGTAATCAAATAGGATTGGATTCTTATTTGTATATGGGAATTTTGATAAGAATTTTCTTTTTCTCTGTATTCAAAGGCCATACGAATGGATATGGAAGGAAATGTGGTCAAAATGAAAAAATGGACACTGATTTACGTTCTTCCAAGTTTTAAGCCATACTTTAGGAAACTTCTACTCATCCATAATTTAGTAAAAAAAACAGTAAGGAAAGGCAAAAGTCGGGTGGTGCCGACTTTATAATACCCCACATCTGCCCTATAAATACTTATTCTGAACGGCGAATTTTTCAGAGAACATTTTACCCAACTGCTAGTGTCCAACGTTTGCGGCGAAGAGAATTTCGCAGAACCAAGCCCTGGTGATGGTATAGAATGTTTAAATCCTAGTCAGAATGAGGTCCAAATAGCAGTGACGCGACTAAAGAACAACAAGGCTGCAGGAGCCGACGGGTTACCCGCTGAACTATTTAAGACCTGAGGCGACACACTGTTAAGGCGTATGCATCAGCTTATCTGCGCAATCTGGCTGGAAGAACGCATACCCTATTATTGGAATCTCAGCATACTATGTCCCATACACAAGAAAGGAGACAAAACGGAATGTGCCAACTACAGAGGAATAAGTCTCCTCCCCATCGCATACAAGATACTCTCGAGCGTACTGTGTCGAAGATTAGAACCTAAAGTCAATGGGATAAGTGGACCCTATCAATGTGGCTTTACACCTGGTAAATCCACCCTAGACCAGATATTCACACTGCGTCAAATTCTGGAAAAGACCCAAAAAGGACAAATCAACACCTACCATCTCTTTGTTGACTACAAAGCCGCCTTCGATACTCCTTTATGTTTAGAGGTATTTCAAGCCATGTCTGAGTTTGGTATCCCTGCAAAATTAATAAGAATCTGAAGGATACGCCTCCCTCAGTAAGAATAGGAGAGAATCTCTCCAAACCATTTAATACCAAACGAGGTTTCAGACAAGGAGACAGCCTATTGTGTGATATCTTTAATATCCTGCTGGAGAAGATTATACGAGATGCAGATGTGAATAGATATGGCACACTAATCACAAGATAACACATGCTACTCGTCTATGCCGACGACATCGACATCATAGGTCGGTCATCGAAAGTAGTAACTGCAGCCTTTGAAAGAATCGATAGAGAGTCAGTGAAAATAGGTCTAGCAGTAAATGAATCGATTTTGACCAAACAAAGCATTGTGCACAATTTTGGCAAGATTAGTCAATAAATGCGCTTGCAGTGGCTCTAGGAATGAAAATCGAACCGATTTCTATGAAATTCACCATTACTATTAGGGGTCAGAAGAAAATCCTTCCTGCCAAATTTCGAGAGAATCGATTAACAAATGAGCACTTTACAGCAATTTTTCTCAAAATCGGACGAACATATACATGGAAGCTATATCGAAATCTGACCCGATATCGACCAAACTTTACAGATATTGTGGTAGTCGTGGAGGAAAGCGTTGTACAAAATTTTAGCAAGATTAGTCAATAAATGCGCTTGCAGTGGCTATAGGAATGAAAATCGGGCTATATACATGTATGGCAGCTATATCTAAATCCCAACCGATTTCTGTGAAATTCACCAGTAATATTAGGAGTCAGAAGAAAATCCTTCCCGTCAAATTTCGAGAGAATCGATTAACACATAAGCACTTTATATCCATTTTTCTCAAAATCGGACGAACATATACAAGGGAGCTATATCTAAATCTGAACCGATTTCGACTTACGGGTATTGTGGAAGTCATCGAGGAAAGCGTTGTACAAAATTTTGTGAAGATTGGACAATAAATGCGCTTGTAGTGGCTCTAGGAGAGAAAATCGGGCGATATATATATATCTAAATCTGAACTGATTTCTATGAAATTCACCAGTAATGTTGAGAGCCAAGAACAAATCCTTCTTACCAAATTTCAAGAGATCCGGTTAACAAATGACCATTTTATTGCAGTATTACTGCAAATCGGACGAACATATATATGGAAGCTATATCTAGATCTGAACCGATTTCTATGATATTCATCAGCAATGTCGAGAGTCATAAGAAAATCCTTACTGCCAAATTTTGAGGGAATCGGTTAACAACTGACGCTTTTATTGCAGTATAACTGCAAATCGGACGAACATATATATGGGAGCTATATCAAAATCTGAACCGATTTCGATTTAACCTTACAGGTATTGTGGAAGTCGTCCAGGAAAGCGTTGTACAAAATGTTGGGAAAATTGGACAATAAATTTGCTTGCAGTGGCTCTAAGAGCGAAAATCGGGCGATATATATATAGGGCAGCTATATCTATATCTGAACCGATTTCCATGAAATACATCAGCAATGTCGAGAGTCATAAGGAAATCCTTCCTACCAAATTTCAAGAGAACCGGTTAACACATGACTATTTTATTACAGTATTACTGCAAATCGGACGAACATATATATGGGAGCTATATATTAATCTGAACCGATTTCTATGATATTCATCAGCAATGTCGACAGCCATAAGAAAATCCCTACTGCCAAGTTTCGAGGGAATTGGTTAACGCTTTTATTGCAGTATTACTGCAAATCGGACGAACATATATATGGGAGCAATATCAAAATCTGAACCGATTTTTTCCAATTTCAATAGGCTTCGTCTCAAGGCCGAAAGACATCCCTGTACCAAATTTGAAGACGATCGAACAGACAGATGGATGGGAATTGCGTCCTCTAGAGGCTCAAGAAATCAAGACCCAAGATCGGTTTATGTGACAGCTATATTAGAACATGGACCGATTTTGCCTATATGCAATCCCAACTGATCTACACGAATAAAAAGTATTTTGGCAAAATTTCAGCTAGCTTTACTACTTCGAATGTTAGCGAGCTTTCGACAGACAGACGGACAGACAGACGGACGGACAGACGGACGGACAGACGGACGGACAGACGGACGGACAGACGGACGGACAGACAGGCGGACGGAGGGACAGACGGACGTACAGGTGGACAGACAGACGATCGGATGGACAGACGAACGGAATGATGGACGGACAGACAGTCGAACGGACGGACGAACGGACAGACGGACGGAGGGACGGACAGGCGGACAGACGTGCAGACGGACGGACGGACGGACGAACGGAAGGACGGACAGACGGACAGACAGACGGACGGACAGACAGTCGGACGGACAGACAGACGGACGGAGGGACAGACGGACGTACAGATGGACGGACAGACGGACGGACAGATGGACGGACAGACAGACGAACGGACGGACGAACGGACAGACGGACGAAGGGACGGACAGGCGGACTGACGAACGGACGGACGGATATGACTAGATCGATTTAAAATGACATGACAATCTAGAATATATTTACTTTATAGGGTCTTAGACGCATATTTCGAGGCGTTACAAACAGAACGACGAAATTAGTATACCCCTATCCTATGATGGAGGGTACAAGGTGTTTCTCCAAATAACCAACCCGCAAAAATATATAACAAATACACACTCCTAATTTATGTGATATTTGATTAACTACAAATTTGATTTATTTTTTTCTACCACATCAATCTGAATAAATTCCATTCATCTGCCATCTATTCAAGTGAGTGTATCGCCACTAATATATTCTCAGAAGATGATAATGAAGAAAGCCAAGACTAGTTGAATAAATTTGTGCATTAATATGCCCCACAAAAATTGGAGTGGGCGAAAGCTAAAGCCTTGGGGGTTGCATGATACCACTGAAACATATTTCACAAATTTCTTCTTCTACTTCGATCTCTCGTGATTGATACACACCCAAAGCTGAACAATAAGTAAAATAAATTCAGGAAAAAAAAAATAAATACTAACTACAGCCAGCAATTGCTCTTAACTACTGCTAAACTTAGACATCTGTAACAATTTGCTAAAAGTCTTGAAGCTATTTCGTAGAAAAAATGAGAGATGAAAGCAAAGTAGCAGCAGCAAATAGTTTATGAAATATTTAAAATACAATGTAACAAACAAGGAAAGTGAACAAGAAGAACAACAAGAGTGCCTCCTTAAAGTACAATAGTTAGGTAAACATGTTTGCTTGAAGTCTCATGATGTGAGCATCGAGTTGGAAAATGTTGAAGTTTTAATGAACAATGCAAAAGAAACGCTAAACAATGTTAAAAAGGAGAACTTGAAAAGCCCCAAGATAAATTATTTTAAGAACATAAATTGGATTACAATTTCCATAAACAAAATCGATACAATTGAATCCACTACCAGAAGATAAGGGGTATGCAACACATCGAAATATCCATTTCCGGCCTTACAAAGGATATATGTTTCCGATCGTCGTAAAATTCAAAAAGTAAAAGCTTGCTAAGTTCGGCCGGGCCGAATCTTACATACCATCCACCAAGGTTCGCATCTGTTCAGTTCTTTGCGCAGTAACTCTTTAGGCAAACTAAAAATAATGAATAAGGACGGAGGAGGAGGAGGAGCTATATCAAATTATAGTCCGATTCGGGCCTCATATATACCAGGTAACGTATCGATTTGCGCTACAGTTTTTGAAAGCCATATCAAAACACCTCATGCAAAATGTTAGCCAAATCGTATAAGAATTACATCGGCTTATATGGCACTTATACCAGGTTATGAACCGATTTGAACCATACTTAGCACAAATGTTGGAAGTGATATCAAAACACCACGTGCAAAATTACAGCCAAATCCGATAAGAATTGCGCCTTCTAAAATCTCAAGAAGTCAAGACCCAAAACTGGTTTATATGGCAGCTATATCAAAACATGAACCGATTTGGCCCATTTACAATCCCAACCGACCTACACTAATAAGAAGTATTTTTCTAAAATTTCAAGCGACAAGCTTTACTCCTTCAAAAGTTGGCGTGCTTTCGACAGACGGACGGACGGACGGACAGACAGATGGACAGACAGATGGACAGACAGACGGACAGACAGACGGACAGACAGATGGACAGACAGACGGACAGCCAGACGGACAGACAAACAGACGGACTGACAGACATAGCTAAATCGAATCAGAAAGTGATTTGAGTCGATCGATATGCTTATCAATGGGTCTATCTCTCTTCCTTGTGGGTGTTACAAACAAACACACAAAAGTTATAATACCCCGTACCACAGTAGTGGTGTATGGTATAATAAATTTTGTTGAAAGGCATAATTTTATTTTACATACCAAACTTCTATCAAACTAGCACCAATTGAAGCTTCTAGGAAACCGAACAGAATGATCGAGAGACCAGTTTACATGGGAGTATTATCAGGTTATTAACTGGTTTAGATCGTATTTGGCGCAGTTATTGGAAGTCTTAGCAGAACACTACATGCAAAATTGCAGCCAAATCGGACTAAAATTGCGGCTTGTAAGGGCTCAAGATGTCAAATCGGGAGATCGGTTTATATGGGAGCTTTGGGTATCAGATTAAAGATCGTTTCAGACCGTACTTGACACAGTTGTTAGAAGTCATAACAATAATGCATGTAGAATTTCAGAAAAGAACAAACAAGAATTGCGGCTTTCAGGGGCTCAAGAATTCAAATCGGGAGGTCGATTTATATGGGAGCTATATGTGGATATAAACCGATTTAGAGCGTACTTGGCGGCTTCCAGAAGCTCACAAAGTTAAATCGCGAGATCGGTTTATGTGGAAGCTATATCCAAATCTGAATCAATACAAAGTATCTGTGCAAAATTTGAAATGGCTAGCTTTACGCGTTCGGCACCTATCGTGATTTCGACAGACGGACGGACATGGCTAGATCGACTCAGAACGTCAAGACGATCAAGATTTTATACACTATATGGGGCCTAAGACAAATATTTCGTAATGAATGGATATTAGATTTATAACCTGATAAATCCAGATATGACTTCTTGAGCCCCTGGAAGCTGCAATTTTCGTTCGATTTGAATGAAATTTTAGTGTTTTGTTATGGCTTCCAACAACCAAGTAGGTCGTTGGAAATTGCAAATGGGCCATATCGGTTCAGACTTAGATATAACTCCCATATAAACCGATCTCCGTTATTGACTTCTTGAGCCCTTAAAAGCCGCAATTTTGGTCCGATTTGGCTGCAATTTTGCACGAAGTATTCTGCATTGGAACTTGGTGTCAGTGAATTTAGAATGAGCGCAGAAGATCGAGGCGCTTGGAACGCTATTCTACGTTCGGCAAGTGAAACAAATATTCTGTCATAGCCAATAGTAGTAAAAGTAAGTAAGTTCTGCATTGACTTCCAAGTAGTGTTCTGTAATGACTTCCAAGTATGGTTCGAATAGGTCTATAACCTGATATAGCTCACATAAAGGGTGATTTTTTTGAGGTTAGGATTTTCATGCATTAGTATTTGACAGATCACGTGGGATTTCAGACATGGTGTCAAAGAGAAAGATGCTCAGTATGCTTTGACATTTCATCATGAATAGACTTACTAACGAGCAACGCTTGCAAATCATTGAATTTTATTACCAAAATCAGTGTTCGGTTCGAAATGTGTTCAAATTTTGACAAATTTTGTTCAGCGATGAGGCTCATTTCTGGTTGAATGGCTACGTAAATAAGCAAAATTGCCGCATTTGGAGTGAAGAGCAACCAGAAGCCGTTCAAGAACTGCCCATGCATCCCGAAAAATGCACTGTTTGGTGTGGTTTGTACGCTGGTGGAATCATTGGACCGTATTTTTTCAAAGATGCTGTTGGACGCAACGTTACGGTGAATGAACACATTTCGAACCGAACACTGATTTTGGTAATAAAATTCAATGATTTGCAAGCGTTGCTCGTTAGTAAGTCTATTCATGATGAAATGTCAAAGCATACTGAGCATCTTTCTCTTTGACACCATGTCTGAAATCCCACGTGATCTGTCAAATACTAATGCATGAAAATCCTAACCTCAAAAAAATCACCCTTTATAAACCGATCTTCAGATTTGACTTCTTGAGCCCCTAGAAGCCGCAATTTTCGTTCGTGTTTTGTTATGGCTTCCAACAACTGTGCCCAGTACGGCCAAAATCAGTCTATAACCTGATATAGTTCCCATGTAAACCTGTCACTCGATCCTGCTTGTTCGGTTCGTGGAAGCTTTAATTTTTGCTGGTTTGGTATGTAGAATAAAAATATGCCCTTCAACAAAATTTATTTTGTATAAACTTTTAGCAGAAACCATGGTGGTGGGTTCCCAAGATTCGGCCCGGCTGAACTACACGCCTATTTACTTGTTCTTCTTTCTTTTGTTTCTTACGCACGCTTAAGTCATTGTCTTATGGAAAAATTAATCCCACTTTGATTAGAAACATTCTAATATGCAGGTTCTTCACCTCAGCCTTTATTACCTTGTCATATAAATATTTCATTCACACTCATCCCCGTATCCCTTAAGAAAAGGATTTTAGATATTATTATAGCTGTTGTTGTGTTACCTTTTAACATCTCACCTTTATGGCAAACATTCACATTTAATTTAAACCAAATTTTAATAAACTCGACCATCACAAAACCTTAACCTTACAAAACTAAAATGTCTTATAATGAAATATATTCAGCTCATAACTTTTGCCCATCATGCATCCCCATCGTCCCCTTCGTGAAGAGTAAAGACTAACGAGAAAATAAAAGATGTATTGACACAAACATAAGAGCACATAGTCGATTTAGTTTTAACACCAGCCATTCATTTTATCCCCAACACAAGCACACACACACATGACAATATACTCGTATAAAAACTCTTACAACATGGTGGCATTGACATGTATACCTACTTAGAAATGATACAGAGAGAGATAAAAGGAAATAAAAACACGTAGTGGGGGAAAATTTAAGTTTTTGCTTCAACTAACAAACTCCCCTGTACTGCTGATGTTGCTGCTGCTGCTACACAAAACATGCCAGACATACAGAGGCACAGAGAGAAATGGCCATTGTTGATGCTTGTCTGTCTTTTTATTCAATTTATATTTGAATACACATACACGAGTACGTGAGAGTGTGTGTTTATAGAGTGACTATGTTTTGTTTGTTTACTTTCATGTTTCACTGACTGCCATAGTTGCTGCTCCCAATGGAATTCTTGTGTATGTGTGTCTATGTGTGCTTTATCAATTTTTTGCAATCTGTCACTTGGGTGAGGTTGCCATAAGTGTCTGAATGTTTGAGTGCCTGTCAGTGTGTGTTTCTATACTTCAAAAATGTTTTGTTTTTGCAATGCCATAAAAATAGAGAAAAATGTAGGGTGTCAAATGTGAAAAATGTTAAAGCATCGTTCATTTACTGGCTGAAACCAGCAGCTTTAAGAGTTTGTTTTTGCATGAGTTATGATTATTTTCATGCACGTTGAAACAATTATTCATATTTGTGAGACAAGTAATCAAATAGGATGATATCAAATGATGACTCATATTAATCCTTGAAAATGCATCAAATGACTATAGAGGGCAAATGTATATTTTGCCCATTAACATTCCACTAAGGAAACGGGGCAAACTTCTCAAATATCAATGCAGTCCAATTCAAATTTAAGCTCAATGATAAGGAGCCTCTTTTTTGTAGCCGAGTCCAAAAGGAGTGCCGCAGTGCGACACCTCTTTGGAGAGAAGTTTTACATGGCATAGTACCACACAAATGTTGCCAGCATTAAGAGGGGAAAACCACCGCTGATAATTTTTTCTGATGGATTCAAGCTCTGGCGTTCAGCGTTATAGGCGAACATGCTAATCTCTGCGCTGCGATGGCCTAGGAGCTAGGGGACCCCCGCCCCCTAATGCTCTCTGGGAGCATGAGACAGTTTAACCACATAGCAGTGATAGTTACGCCTAGTTATTCAACCTAGTTTTAGGTGTAACAAGTAAAAAGGCGTTAAGTTCGGCCGGGCCGAACTTTGGATAGCCACCACCTCGGGTATATATGTAAACCGCCTTTCATCAAAATTCGCTGAAAAATTCAAAACTTATGTCTCATATCAATTATATTAAAACATGTTCCAATTTGGACCAAATACTAATAAGTACAGTAGATATATCTAAAAATAAACCGATCTGAACCATATACGACACGGATGTCGAAAAGCCTAACATAAGACTTTGTCAAATTTCAGTGATATCGGATTATAAATGCGAATTTTATGGGGCCAAGACTTTAAATCGACATATCGGTCTACATGGCAGCTATATCCAAATCTGGACCGATTTGGGCCAAGCTGCATAAAACTGTCGAAAGCACTGTCCCAAATTTCGGCGAAATCGGACAATAAATGCCTCTTTTATGGGCCCAAAACCTTAAATCGAGAGATATGGCAGCTATATTCAAATCTAGACCGATCTGGGCAAAATTGAAGAAGGACGTCGAAGAGCCTAACTAAACTCACTGTCTCAAATTTCAGCGACATCAGACAATAGATGCGTCTTTTATGGCCCCAAAACCTAAAACCTAGATATTGGTCTATATGGCAGCTATATCCAAATCTGGACAGATCTGTGCGATTTTGAAAAAGTATGCCTAGGGGCTTAATTTAACTCACTGTCCCGAATTTCGGCGACATCGGACAAAAAATGAGCATTTTATGGGCCCAAAACCTTAAATCAGGAAATCGGTCTATATGGCAGCTATATCCAAATCTGAACCGATCTGGTCCAAATTGAAGACAGATTTCGAAGGGTCTAAGACAACTCACTGTCCCAAACTTCAGCAAAATCGGATAATAAATGTGGCTTTTATGGGCTTAAGATCCTTAATCGGAGGATCGGTCTATATGGCAGCTATATCCAAATCTGGACCGATCTGGGCCAAATTGACGAGGGATGTCGATGGGCCTAACGCAATTCACTGTCTCGAATTTCATCAATATCGGATAATAAATATGGCTTTTGTGGGCCTTAGACCCGAAATCGGAGGATCGGTCTATATGGCAGCTATATCCAAATCTGAACCGATCTAGGCAAAATTAACGAAGGAAGTCGAAGGGCCTAACAAAACTCCCTGTCCCAAATTTCAGCGAAATCGGATTATAAATGTGGCTTTTATGGGCCTAAGACCCTAAATCGGAGGATCGGTCTATATGGCAGCTATATCCAAATCTGGACCGATCTGAGCCAAATTGACGAAGGATGTTGAAGGGCCTAACACAACTCGTTGTCCCAAATTTCAGCAAAATCGGATAATAAATGTGGCTTTTATGGGGCTAAGACCCTAAATCGGCGGATCGGTCTATATGGGGGCTATATCAAGATATAGTTCGATATAGCCCATCTTCGAACTTAACCTGCTTATGGACAAAAAAAGAATCTGTGCACAATTTCAGCTCAATATCTCTATTTTTAAAGACTGTAGCGTGATTTCGACAGACAGACGGACGGACATGTCTAGATCGTCTTAGATTTTTACGCTGATCAAGAATATTTATACTTTATAGGGTCGGAAATGGATATTTGGATGTGTTGCAAACGGAATGACAAAATGAATATACCCCCATCCTTCGGTGGTGGGTATAGAAACTGCCACTTGAGTGGCGATTTCCAGTGACCAATATTATCATTCTGATATTGGCTTTTCCATCAACTTTTTCCCATAACCCCATTAAACATTTCTTCGAAGCCTTTAAATTATTCAACTTGCTGATACACTATCAAATAAAAACTAATTGCTATCGCAATCGCTCTCTATATCCTTCTAATGTTGACATTATTAGATGAAAAAAAAATTAAGTGTTAGTTGCTCAATGCAAATACATATGCAAATTTCCTCCACGTCATAGCCCTTTTGTTGGCTTGGCAATAAAATTGGATTTTGCCTACTCAGCGTAAGCCATTCATGTCATGGCCTATGACATTGACTTCAACGACATACCATGATATAGCATCTATCCATCCAAACAACCATTTTTTCCCATACATGTTGCCAACGTTTGCATTATTTTCTGTTTTCGTGTTTTTTTTTCAACTTTTTTTTTATAGTATTTTCATTCATTCAAATATGGGTTAGATCTCTATAAATACTGGTGTTATCGGCATTATCTAATACAAAATAACCTAAAGCATGTATCCGAAGCACATACACACCCACACAACGATTTATGTTATGGGTGTACTACAAGCTGGTGTCTAATGGTATTGGATTTTTCATTTATTAATGCCATTAGGCCTTATATAAGGATATATAGATGAGCGAAAGGATACGATGACGTGATAAAATGCCATACAGCATATTATGGAGACAGTGTTTTACTACGGATTTTTTTTTTTGATATTTGAAATAGATAAATTGTCATAGTTAGGGGAGTTAATAAGGATAAAGGGAGGTCTAAAATATGGCTTTGGTATACCCAAAGCAATAGAATTTAATTTTTATAACCACCACCGAAAGATGGGGGTGTATTTATTTTGTCATTCCTTTAGCAACACATCGAAATATCCATTTCCGACCCCATAAAGTATAGAAAAGAGATTTTTAAAGAGCAATAGCAAAGTTTTTCAAAAAAAAAAAAATGCACGAAATCTTTGTTTGAATCGATAGTAAGGTCCATATAATATAATGTTTGAAGGTTATTTCATGCAAATGTTGACCGTGACTGCGCCTCAAATGGTCCATCCGCTCAGTACAATTTTGGCATACTATTTTCAACATTTCGGCCGTTATCTCACGAACAAAATGCTTCAATGTTGTCTTCCAGTGCGTCAATTGAAGCGGCTTTATCTGCATAGACATGAGCATTACCATAGCCCCACAAAAAAAAAAACATAAAGGCGTTAGAACGCACGATCTATGCGGCCAATTGACCGGTCCCAAACGTGAAATTAAATGTTCATCGAAATCGCCTCTCAATAAGTCCATTGTTACGCGTGCTGTGTGGCATGTGTCACCGTCATATGGAAACCACATGTCATGTAAGTCAAGCTCTTGCATTTTGCTCAAAAAAAGTTGGATATCATCTCTCGGTAGTGCTCACCATTTACAGTTACGTTACGCTTCGCATCGTCTTTGAAGAAGTACGGTCCAATGATGCCACCAGCCCATAAACCGATCCATCTAGCCATATCCGTCCGTCCGTCTGTCCGTCCGTCTGTCCGTCCGTCTTTCCGTCCGTCTGTCTGTCCGTCCGTCTGTCCGTCCGTCTGTCCGTCCGTCTGTCCGTCCGTCTGTCCGTCCGTCTGTCCGTCCGTCTGTCCGTCTGTCCGTCCGTCCGTCCGTCTGTCTATCCGTCCGTCTTTCTATCCCTCCGTCTGTCTGTCTGTAAATTGGATATCATCTCACGGTAGTGTTCACCATTCACAGTTACGTTACGATTTGCATCATCTTTGAAGAAGTACGGTCCAATGATGCCACCAGCCCATAAACCGATCGAACTAGCCATGCCCGTCCGTCTGTCCCTCCGTCCGCCTGTCAGTATGTCAGTCCGTCTGTCCGTCCGATCGTCAGTCTGGCGAAAGGACGCTAACTTTCAAAGGAGTAAAGCTAGCCGCTTGAAATCTTGCACAAATACTTCATATTAGTGTAGGTCGGTTTGGATCTTCAATGGGCCATATCGGTCCATGTTTTGATATAGCTCTCATATAAACCGATCTCGGGTCTTGACTTCTAGATGAATTCAATTCGGATTGGAATGAAATTTTGCACGACGTGTTTTGTAATGATATCCAACAACTGTGCCAAGTATGGTCGAAATCGGTCTATAACCTGATATAGCAGCCATATAAACCGATCTGGGATCTTGACTTCTTGAGCCTCTAGAGGTCGCAATTATTATTCGATTTGCCTGAAATTTTGTACGACGAATCCTCTCCTGACCATCAACATACGTGTTTATTATGGTCTGAATCGGTCTATAGTGCGATATAGCTCCAATATAAATCGATCTCTCTAATTTACTTCTTGAGCCCCCAAAGGGCGCAATTCTTATTCGAATTGGCTGACATTTTTCACAGGTCTTCAACATAGAATTTAATTGTGGTCCCAACCGGACCATATCTTGATATCGCTCTAATAACAGAGCAAATCTTTTCTTATATCCTTTTTTGCCTAAGAAGATATGCCGGGAAAAGAACTCGACAAATGCGATCCATGGTGGAGGGTATATAAGATTCGGTCCGGCCGAACTTAGCACGCTTTGACTTGTTTTTTTTTGTCTATAAACAGGTATAGTTCTAAGATGGGCAATATCGGACTATATCTTAATATAGCCCCCATATAGACCGATCCGCCGAATAAAGGTCTTAGGCCCTATAAATCCAAATTTATTATCCGATTTTGCTGAAATTTGGGACAGTGAGTTGCAATAGGCCCTACGACAATATTCTTCAATTTGGCTCAGATCGTCCCAGATTTGGATATAGCTGCCATATAGACAGATCAGCCGATTTAAGGTCTTGGGCCCATAGAAGGCGCATTAGTAGTCCGATTTTACCAAAATTTGGGACAGTGAGTTGTGTTTGTCCCAGATCGGCCCAGATTTGGATATAGCTGTCATATAGACCAATCTTTCGACTTAAGGTCTTAGACCCATAAAAGCCGCATTCATTGTTCGATATCGCCGAAATCTGGGACAGTCAGTTGTGCTAGACCCCGCGACATCTTTCTACAATTTGGCTCAGATCGGTCCAGATTTGGATATAGGTGTCATATAGACCGTTCTCTCGATTTAAGGTTTTGGGACCATAGAACGCCCATTTATTGCCCGATTTTTCCAAAATTTGGGACTGTAAGTTTTTTTAGGCTCTTCGACGTTTTTCTGCAATTTGGCCTAGATCAGTTCAGATTTGGATATAACATCCATATAGACTGTTCGATTGATTTATAGTTTTGGACCAATAAAAGGCGCATTTATTGTCCGATTTGTCTGAAATTTGGGACAGACAGTTGTGCAAGGGCCTTCGACATGTAGACCGATCTCTTGATTTAAGGTTTTAGGCCTATTTTGCCGAAATTTAGGGCAGTGTGTTGTGTTCGGCTCTTTGACATCATATAGACCGATCTCTCGATTTTAGGCGCATATGATTCAGATCGGTCTATATTTGGATATCAAATTTGTGCTCCAATCCGAAATCTCTTTTACTTGAGCTCCATATTGCCATAGTTGGTAAATATGAACCGTTTGGAGGGTGTTTTGGGGTTGTGGCTGCCATCGGCGCTTTGACCTGAAAATAGATATCAAATTCGTTCTTTATTCCCAAACCCTGTTGATTTGAGCTCCATATTGCAATGGTCGGAAATAAAGTTCAGTTTAGGGGGTACTTTGGGGCGTACCCCAAACACTTGGCTCCAAAATTGAATTTAAAATTCGTATTTTACTCTCAAATACCTTTTATTTTGAGTCCCATATTGTCATAATTGGCCAATTTACCAACTTGAGGTATTTTTAGGAGTAAAAGCGCATCCTAGACTTGAACGCAAATTATAATGTCATATTTGTAATTTACTCATAAATACCTTTCATTTGAGTCACAAATAGCCATGGATGGTCGGTTGATATGCCCATGGGAGGTATTTGGGGGTGGGGCGACCTCCTATTACTTGAACCTAATATTTTGTGCCACATTTGAAATCAACTGCCGAATACTTTTCATTTTATTCCCATATTGATAGAAATGTCGTATATTCCCTAACAATATCAACAAATTATAAAGCGTGTTCCTTCTTTCCGATTATATTTGTAATCTACTCCCGAAAACCTTTAATTTGAGTCCCATATTGTCACGCTCGTCCAATAAACCTATTTTAGGGTGTTTTGTGGTTGGGACGGACCCCCAGATATTTGGACTCAATTTTTAATATGAAATTCGTAGTCTACTCCCAAATACTTTTCATTTGAATCCCATATTGTTCCGATCGGTACACTTCTATTTTTGGGGTAAAGGGGAGGGTCCGCCCCCCTTCCGATATCAAAAAATTACACATCACAATCATTTGAATCCCATATTGTTCCGATCGGTACACTTCTATTTTTGGGGTAAAGGGGAGGGTCCGCCCCCCTTCCGATATCAAAAAATTACACATCACAATCACAATCTGTGAAAATTTCAAGGTGATGGGTTCAGCCGTTTTTAAGTCTATACGGAATAAACAAACACAAAATGATTTTTATACCCTACACCCCTACTGTGGTATAGGGTATTATAACTTTGTCCATTTGTTTGTAACACCGAGAAGGAAGAGAGATGAATCCATTGATAAATATACCGATCAACTCAGAGTCACTTTCTAAGTCAATTTAGCCATGTCCATCTGTCTGTCCGTCTGTCCACGTTAATTTGTGTACAAAGTACAGTTCGCAATTTTCATCCGATCGTCTTCAAATTTGGTACAGGCATGTTTTTCGGTTTAGAGACGAAACTTATTAAAATTGGAAAAAATCGGTTCAGATTTAAATATAGCTCCCATATAGCTCCCGTTTTGCAGTAATAATGAAATAACATGGTCATTTGTTTATCGATTCTCTCGAAATTTGTCAGGGGAGATTTTTTTATGATTCTCGACATTACTTGTGAATTTCATAGAAATCGGCGCAGATTTAGATATAGCTGTCATATATGTATATCACCTGATTTTCACAACTATAGCCACTGCAAGCGCATTTTTTGACCAACAGCCTATTGGCTTTCAAACACTGTTCTTGCCTGTGTGCCTTTCGTGTCCCCAACAATTGAAGAGATATCAGAAATCAATGTTAATCTGAGACTAAATATAACCCAACCATTGTTTGCAACAATATGAAGGTATGTCTGTGTGTGGTTTCAAAAATTCACTCGAATGTGTTATAATGTGGTGTTAAAATGGAATGCACAATATGGGCCTAGTTAATTGAAATCGATGGAAATGATGTCATCGAACAGCAAAGGCTTGGTGTTCATATAGCCCAAAAGTAGTGGTGACCTTAGTAATTAGAATTTAAAGCCGTGATGGGCACACAAAGCCCACCAAAAACACTAAATTGTGTTTGTATTAGTGGCTACTACAAGTGCTGAACATCAACTGAGTGAATAGCTTTGTTGAATGACAACAATGAGCCAACCGAACGAGTTCACACGAAGATGCTTATACTGTTCGTGTGTGTGTTTGTTTGTTTTCACTATGTTCGCGAGCATAGGTATTTATGTGCGGTTGTGTGTTGTTGCCCATCTACGATTTAAAGTTAAACCCCATCAAAGGTCACTGGTAAGTATGAGTGTTTTCAGTTTCAATGTTAGCCATACGCCACCATGTCTAAAATATATGAATCAAATTGTAGCCAATCGTGTAGACATCAAAGAAGTCAATAGTAGACACAAAGTCCAATGACGCACTGAATGAATAATAACACATCAATTGACCCATTAATAAATATTTTTACCAAATCTCTGTGTATTGTGTGCATGTATGTGGGTGTTCAATAATTCATGTCAAATGAAATGTCATAAGATTACGATTTCTTTGAAAATAGTCCTCATTTGGAAGGCAAAGGCATTTTTTGTAAGGGCTTTAGCGTGTGAGTGTGTATTTGATGAAGGGTAGGCTATTACCATTTCCATGAACATGCATTTAGGGTTAAACACATCACAGTTCATTGGAAAATGAAAATTATTTTTCTTATATTTGAACCAAAAACTGTGCGTCACATTATTTAAGCGGATTAAGTACTTTAACTATTTATGATTTAATGATGATGAAATGACCATCGCTCATGCAGTTCACAGACAACCAATTTAATGACATAAAAACCAGTAAAGCGTTGTCAGTTCGGCCTCCACCATGGATCGCTTTTGTCTAGTTCTTTGCCCGATAGCTCTTGATAGGCAAATAGAAGATAATGGATAAGTCAAGTTATGAACCGATTTGGTTTGGATATTGGAGACCATAGATGAAGTCATTGTGCAAAATTTCAGCCAAGAATTGGTTCCTGTAGGGGCTCAAGAAGTAAAACCGGAAGATCGGCTTATACGGGAGCTATATCAGGATATGACCGATTCAGACCATATTTGACCCTTATTTTTAAGATCGTAGAAGAGTCGTTGTACAAATGTTCAGCTAAATCAGATGAGAATTGTGGCTCTAGGGACTTAAGAAGCATAATCTGGAGATCGGTTTGTATGGTAGCTATATCCGGTTAGTTAGCATAGTTGTTGGAAATTAAAAACAAAACACTTCATGCCAAATTTCAGCCAAATCGGTTAATAATTGCGCACTCTACAGACACAAGAAGAAGTTCCGAGATGTGTTTAAATGGACCATGCTTGGAACAGTTGTTGGAAGTCATAACAAAATACCTAATTCATAATTTCAGCCAAATTGGATAAGAAATAGGCCGTCTAGAAGCTCAAGAAGCTAAAATCCAATATAAGTTTGTATGGCAGCTATCATAAGATGGTCCGATATAGTCTATTTACAATCCCAAACGATCTTCACTAATAGGAAGCATTTGTTCACTATTCAAACACCTTGCTTTAGGTAGATTAGGTGGAAAAGAGGCCACTATAGACATACACCTAAGACAGTAATTGGCATGTTGTGCGCTCTAAAAACTTACAAGTAAAAGCGTGCTAGCTTCGGCCGAGCCGAATCTTGGGAACACACCACCATGGATTCTGCTTAAAATTTATCGAAATAAATTTATTAAGTTGCCCAAAAAGTAATTGCGGATTTTTAATATAGTCGGCGTTGACAAATTTTTTCACAGCTTGTGACTCTGTAATTGCATTCTTTCTTCTGTCAGTTATCAGCTGTTAGTTTTAGCTTGCTTTAGAAAAAAAGTGTAAAAAAAAGTATATTTGATTAGTAGTATAGTTGTAGGGCATTATTTTATTCTACAAACTGTCAAACCAGCAAAAACTAAAATTCTAGGAACCGAACAAGAACGGTTTACATGGGAGCTATATCAGGTTCTTGACTGATTTGGACCGTACTTGACACAGTTGTTGGAAGTCGTAACAAAATACTATGTGCAAAATTTCAGCCAAATCCGAAAAAAATTGCGGCTTCCAGGGGCTGAAGAAGTCAAATCTGGAGATCGTTTTATATGGGAGCTATATCAGGTTATAGGCCAATTTGTACCGCACTTGGTACAGATGCTGGAAGTCATAATAGAACACTATGTGCAAAATTTCAGCCAAATCAGACAAAAGTTTTGGCTTCAATGGGCTCATGAAGTCAAATCGGGAGATCGGTTTATATGGCAGCTATGTGCAAAATTTCAGCCAAATCAGACAAAAATTGTGGCTTCAATGGGCTCAGGAAGTCAAATCGGGAGATCGGTTTATATGGCAGCTATATCAGTTTATAGACCGATTTAGACCTTACTTAGCACAGTTGTTGAAAGTCATAACAAAACACTATGTGCAAAAATTTGAGCCAAATCGGACAAACATTGCGCATTCCAGGGGCTCAAGAACTCATATCGGGCGATCGGTTTATATGGAAGCTATATCTGAATCTGAACCGATATGGGCCATTTGCAATTCCCAATGACCTACATCAATATTGTTACGAAAATTATAACCGGATTCAATTACACACCATTAATTGTTTTCGTCACTAAATATATCTCTTAAAAGAGATGGGCTCATTGAATTGTTATTGCCTACCTATCATCATCATAGAACTTAATAAGCACTAAATGAATTCATACGTCATACATAACAGAGAGCCACACTTTTGGATTACTGTTGCTCTCTCACGTAATTAGATTGTAAATCCAATTTATCCGCCTCGTTAAACAAAGAGTTGTTATGGAACAAGTGGAAGTAGAAGTCCGGAGAGAACCTGTTCTTCTTTTGTTTTCTTTTGCTTGGTGGAGTGGGTGACCTGTTTGACATTGACCAAAGCAGAATGTGTGCCAATGGTTTTTTTTTCTGGTTGCATTTTTTTTTGGAGATGTAAAAAAAGGGCAGTCTGATTAAGAAGTAAAGCAAGCAAGTTGTTCGCACATGGTTTTTTAAGTCATCATCATCATCGCTTTGATCGAACCAACGAAAAACCAAAAACAACACCTCTCGGGAACCATCAACAGCAGCAGCAGCACAATAATTACAACGATATTAAACGAAGAATTCGCAACATTGGTGTCAGGTGTGGGGTACGTCCGGACTCCTGTAGAAGCCCTTACCATGCCTAAAAGATCCAGTAATTCTTCTTTTCTAAACTCCATAACTAGAACGGTTCAACAAACGATCGATGAAGTGATGGAAAGCCAACGACAGAGAGATGAAGAGCTTATGAGAAATATTCGATGCCTGGAGAGTACGATGGCCGCGAGACTCGATGAAATGGGACAGAGGAGACCCCCTACTGCCCTGGATTCTGCGTATATGACCCAAGGAGTATTCCCCAACCCTTCTCCATCCCACTCCGAATCACGGCCATCCTCCCGTATCAGTCATAGTTCACGTGGCTCCATTTCGCCTGCTTCCCAGATCTTATCACACCATGGCATAACTGCGAATGCTGGAACAGATCAGCCTATTGCACACCAGTCACCTAGCGCGGCCTGGCATACTGATGCATGTCATAACGTTCCTAGGGTAGAGAACGTTGTACCCATTGCGAACGGCCATCAAATTAATTTTTCGACAGTTAATTGTGATCGTCCGATCTGGAACGGTCATAGTTATCTCCCACCAAATCAATCAATTAATCCAGTCATGAACAATCCGGGTTTACACGAGATCGGCAATCACGTGCCCGCTGCCACAGGTAATTTATTTCACCATAGTTATCATCAAGTTCCTCATCCAGGGGCAACAAGGTTCGAAGAAAATTGTAATTCTACCACAAACTTTCCCCGTTTTGACCAAATTTTTTTGGGGGAATCCTTGCCCAACGGATTAAATATGGCACCTCCCCTTCATTTTAATTATCAACCAAACATCTGTCGGGAACCTTCCATGGCACGACCGTTGTTGAACAACCATATTACTTCCCATAACCTTCCTAACAAACCAGCTTTTAAACCCCATTATATATCGACCTATGACGGCACAACTTCGTGGAGTGACTATGAGCGCCAAGTGGAAGATGCCGCTATTTTTTATCAGTGGTCAGCAGCAGAGACACTTATAGCCGTTACGTCCAACTTAAGAGGACGCGCTTTAAGTTTGTATGGCACCATTCCTCGCCAACCTCCCCCTACGTATGAACAGGTACGGCAGGTTATGCGAGACCGCTTTTCTTTGGACGCCCAGGCAAGCTACCGTCATTTCCGTAAATGCGTTCAGTCTCCAAAAGAATCAATCCAGGATTACGCAACTGAACTGGAAAGATTGTCTACGAATGCATTTAGGGGGGCGCCTAATGAAGTCGTAACCCAAATAGTTATGCATCAGTTCATCGATGGCTTGTATGACACACACCTTCAGAGTTTGGTTATGGCTAGCCGTCCTAGTTCTATAACAGATGCTATGCGCACCGCCATGGATCTTCAGGCGCAAGACACCAGAACTAAACCTCGAAATGTCTACAACGTGGAAGTAGACTCCGAAGGGTTGGATCGACGTAATAACAAGCCGAGAAATCATAGAAGCAAAAATAAGTCGGGAAACGAGCCGACATCGACTTGAAGGAGCCCAAGTCGATGGATAACGCTGAGGCTCCCAACGACAATAATAAGGAATCGGTCAATTGCCAAGCGACGTTTAACACCGGTGCGGATAATTGCCATGAACCAGGAAGTTTACCGGATGCAGACAATAAACTTTATAGCGTGCCTGACGGTGAGGTATTGCTCAACATTGGTGCCTGGGGAGACCAAAGCTTACATTGCATAGCTCTTGTGGAAAATCAACCTTTAGAGTTTATAGTTGACACTGGTGCTTCGGCTTCACTTGTTAATTTGCGGTTCGTTCCTTCAACCGCTACCAAACGTCCTTGTAGTGTGTTGCTACGAGGTCCCGGTGGCGAGACGTTTAAAGCTGAGTTTGTAGCAACACTCAAATTCCAGCTTGGTAATATTCCGCTATGTCATGAGTTTTTAATAGTCAAAGGAACGACTCCTTCGCTGCTGGGTGTAGACTTTTTGCGGAAGCAAAAAGCCGTAGTTAATCTTGGAGAACTACGCCTTGAAATGAATAGTGTTTGTGTGCCATTACACCTTCCTGAGCATATGTCTAATAATTTGGTATATTTTCTAGAAAACATTACATTACCCGCACGCTCCGATGTTTGCATTTCTACAAAATGTGCTTTTAAAGAAAGTGTCCCTGAATCACTGCTAGAGACATGCGATGAATCTAGTCTACCCCGTGGCGTACTTTTGGGAAGAACACTGGTTAACGCTGCCACCGAAACGCTGCCGGTAAGACTAATTAACCTGACAGAGGAGGAAGTAAAAATAACCCCTATGACAGCGGTGGGAAAACTCGAAGAGGTGCATGTTTTAGATCCGAGCAATTCTTGTGAAACAACACCTGTCGATAATTTCAATATTTCTTCCGAGATTAGTAAAAAAGACCGCAACTCGTTCGACGATATGGTTATTCAATTCCATGACGTATTTTCGACGGGGCCATTGGACTTTGGCAGAACCACCCTTACTTATCACCACATAAATACGGGAGACACCGCCCCCATTAAGCAGCTGCCCCGGCGTGTACCAATTGCCAAAAAGAAGGAAATGGAAGATTTGATTTCTGATATGAGCCAACGCAACGTAATTCAACCATCACAGAGCCCTTGGTCGTCTCCTGTAGTGTTGGTACGAAAGAAAGACGGCTCAACGAGGTTTTGCGTTGACTATCGACGCCTTAATGACGTCACTATAAAAGATTCCTATCCGCTGCCTCGGATGGACGACATACTCTCAACACTACACGGATCAAACTGGTTTTCAACGATGGATTTGCAAAGTGGCTACTGGCAAGTCGAAGTTGACGAAGAGTCTAAGTCAAAAACCGCATTTGCTTGTTCCTCGGGTCTATACGAGTTTAATGTAATGCCGTTCGGGCTAACTAATGCGCCTGCTACTTTTGAACGCTTAATGGATGGTCTTTTCTCTGGTATAGCATGGCGGTCGGTTCTTGTGTACTTAGATGACGTCATCGTCCATTCGCGAACAGAATCTGAACATCTAGATCACCTAAAAGCTGTTTTTAGTCGTCTTCGAGAAGCTGGATTAAAGTTAAGCCCAAAGAAGTGTAATTTTTTTCAAACGAGAGTGCATTATCTCGGACACGTAGTGGGAAGAAATGGCCTCGAAACAGATCCTCAAAAACTATCCGCAGTCAAGGAATGGCCTATACCAATAAATAAAAAACAAGTGCGTTCATTCTTAGGACTTTGCTCCTACTATCGCAAATTTGTGGAGAATTTTTCTACAATTGCTCATCCATTAAACAAGTTGACGGAGGAACGGAACAAATTCCAGTGGAATGCAGATACCCAACAGTCATTCGAACACCTGAAAGAAAAACTTTTATCTCCACCAATTCTGGCGTTCCCGGATGAGTCCAAACCATTTATACTGGACACGGACGCATCAAACTGTGCAGTAGGTGCCGTCCTCAGTCAAGTTCAGGACAACAAGGAGTTAGTGATTGAATACTACAGTAAATCGCTCCAAAAGGCCGAACGTAATTATTGCGTCACCCGCCGGGAACTTCTTGCTGTAGTACTGGCTACTAAACACTTTCACCACTACCTTTTTGGCCGGAAATTTGTAATACGGACTGACCACGCGTCCCTTAGATGGTTATATAATTTCAAGGAACCAGACGGACAGATCGCCCGTTGGCTAGAACGATTGCAACAATATGACATGAGCATCCAGCATCGTAAAGGTTCCAGTCATGGCAATGCCGATGCACTTTCTCGAAGGCCATGTGGGGACTGCAAAAACTGCACGAAAGCTGAAGAAAACGATCACCAAGTTGTGCTAGCGATTCAAGTAGTACCCGAAAACATCGCAGAATTGCAAAAGGAAGATAAAACTCTAACAGTGGTACGGTCCTGGTTAAACTGCGGGGAAAGGCCACCAAAAAGTGACATTTGGGGAGAATCTAGCGATATAAAGGCGTATTGGCACATCTGGCAACTGCTTCTAATTGAGGATGACATTTTGAAATATAAACAAACTAATTATAGAGGCGAGCAAATGAAATTAATTGTTTTGCCTAAAAAGTTAGTGTCACTAGCAATCGAACAGCTTCATAACTCCGTAACCGGCGGGCATCTTGGACAGCGTAAAACCCTAAGCAAGGTAAAAACAAGATTTTTTTGGAATCGACGATCAGCGGATGTTAATCAATGGTGCATCGAGTGTCACGTATGTGCAGCCAGAAAAGGTCCACATAGAAAAACCGTGGGTAGGCTTAATCCCAGCCAGATAGGAGTACCCTTTGAAAGAATGGCAGTAGATGTTTTAGGTCCCTTGCCATTGACAATATCAGGTAACCGATATATCGTTATATGTATGGACTATTTTACAAAATGGCCTGAGGCATTTGCACTCCCAAACCAAAAAACTGAGGAAGTTGCAACGGCTTTAGTTAATGAAGTTTTTTGCAGATTTGGAGTCCCCTTCGCCTTACATTCGGACCAGGGGAGAAACTTTGAATCCGAAGTATTTCAGAAGACAATGGAGATACTTGGTATTGAAAAAACCCGAACTACACCTCTAAGGCCTCAATCCGATGGAATGGTGGAGCGTTTTAACCGTACAGTGCTGGATTATCTCGCAAAGTTTGTAGATCGAAATCAGAGAAATTGGGATGAACTATTACCTTTGGCCCTCCTCGCTTACCGTTCCGCTGAGCATGAGGTAACAAAATTTAGCCCCGCCCTTTTGACATTTGGCCGTGAGCTCCGGTTACCTATAGACCTGGTTTATCAATACCCATCTACTGCCATATCGGATGAATCAAGCTACTTGAAAAAACTTCAGCAGTCATTAGAGGAAATTCATGATATGGCCAGGCAACATCTTAAATTATCATCTGAAGCAACTAAATGTAGATACGACATGCGATCCCATCCACAAACCTTTTCTGATGGTGAGCAGGTATGGTTTTATTCTCCAACTCGAAAGAAGGGATATTGTCCAAAACTACAAACAGATTGGATAGGGCCGGCGAAAGTAGTCGAAAAAATCTCCGACCTTGTTTATAGAATACAACTGCCAGGGAAAAAGGCAAATAAAGTTATTCACGTCAATCGCTTAGCGAAATACCGTAAAACCGCTCTTGAGATACATACTCAGTCAGGAGACTAGAGTCTAAGAAGGGGGCAGTGTTACGAAAATTATAACCGGATTCAATTACACACCATTAATTGTTTTCGTCACTAAATATATCTCTTAAAAGAGATGGGCTCATTGAATTGTTATTGCCTACCTATCATCATCATAGAACTTAATAAGCACTAAATGAATTCATACGTCATACATAACAGAGAGCCACACTTTTGGATTACTGTTGCTCTCTCACGTAATTAGATTGTAAATCCAATTTATCCGCCTCGTTAAACAAAGAGTTGTTATGGAACAAGTGGAAGTAGAAGTCCGGAGAGAACCTGTTCTTCTTTTTTGGAGATGTAAAAAAAGGGCAGTCTGATTAAGAAGTAAAGCAAGCAAGTTGTTCGCACATGGTTTTTTAAGTCATCATCATCATCGCTTTGATCGAACCAACGAAAAACCAAAAACAACACCTCTCGGGAACCATCAACAGCAGCAGCAGCACAATAATTACAACGATATTAAACGAGTATTTGTTTATTTTAATATCTGTAAATTATTGTCAACCTTTTTTTATTTTGTTTAATAAAGAGAATTCGCAACATTGGTGTCAGGTGTGGGGTACGTCCGGACTCCTGTAGAAGCCCTTACCATGCCTAAAAGATCCAGTAATTCTTCTTTTCTAAACTCCATAACTAGAACGGTTCAACAAACGATCGATGAAGTGATGGAAAGCCAACGACAGAGAGATGAAGAGCTTATGAGAAATATTCGATGCCTGGAGAGTACGATGGCCGCGAGACTCGATGAAATGGGACAGAGGAGACCCCCTACTGCCCTGGATTCTGCGTATATGACCCAAGGAGTATTCCCCAACCCTTCTCCATCCCACTCCGAATCACGGCCATCCTCCCGTATCAGTCATAGTTCACGTGGCTCCATTTCGCCTGCTTCCCAGATCTTATCACACCATGGCATAACTGCGAATGCTGGAACAGATCAGCCTATTGCACACCAGTCACCTAGCGCGGCCTGGCATACTGATGCATGTCATAACGTTCCTAGGGTAGAGAACGTTGTACCCATTGCGAACGGCCATCAAATTAATTTTTCGACAGTTAATTGTGATCGTCCGATCTGGAACGGTCATAGTTATCTCCCACCAAATCAATCAATTAATCCAGTCATGAACAATCCGGGTTTACACGAGATCGGCAATCACGTGCCCGCTGCCACAGGTAATTTATTTCACCATAGTTATCATCAAGTTCCTCATCCAGGGGCAACAAGGTTCGAAGAAAATTGTAATTCTACCACAAACTTTCCCCGTTTTGACCAAATTTTTTTGGGGGAATCCTTGCCCAACGGATTAAATATGGCACCTCCCCTTCATTTTAATTATCAACCAAACATCTGTCGGGAACCTTCCATGGCACGACCGTTGTTGAACAACCATATTACTTCCCATAACCTTCCTAACAAACCAGCTTTTAAACCCCATTATATATCGACCTATGACGGCACAACTTCGTGGAGTGACTATGAGCGCCAAGTGGAAGATGCCGCTATTTTTTATCAGTGGTCAGCAGCAGAGACACTTATAGCCGTTACGTCCAACTTAAGAGGACGCGCTTTAAGTTTGTATGGCACCATTCCTCGCCAACCTCCCCCTACGTATGAACAGGTACGGCAGGTTATGCGAGACCGCTTTTCTTTGGACGCCCAGGCAAGCTACCGTCATTTCCGTAAATGCGTTCAGTCTCCAAAAGAATCAATCCAGGATTACGCAACTGAACTGGAAAGATTGTCTACGAATGCATTTAGGGGGGCGCCTAATGAAGTCGTAACCCAAATAGTTATGCATCAGTTCATCGATGGCTTGTATGACACACACCTTCAGAGTTTGGTTATGGCTAGCCGTCCTAGTTCTATAACAGATGCTATGCGCACCGCCATGGATCTTCAGGCGCAAGACACCAGAACTAAACCTCGAAATGTCTACAACGTGGAAGTAGACTCCGAAGGGTTGGATCGACGTAATAACAAGCCGAGAAATCATAGAAGCAAAAATAAGTCGGGAAACGAGCCGACATCGACTTGAAGGAGCCCAAGTCGATGGATAACGCTGAGGCTCCCAACGACAATAATAAGGAATCGGTCAATTGCCAAGCGACGTTTAACACCGGTGCGGATAATTGCCATGAACCAGGAAGTTTACCGGATGCAGACAATAAACTTTATAGCGTGCCTGACGGTGAGGTATTGCTCAACATTGGTGCCTGGGGAGACCAAAGCTTACATTGCATAGCTCTTGTGGAAAATCAACCTTTAGAGTTTATAGTTGACACTGGTGCTTCGGCTTCACTTGTTAATTTGCGGTTCGTTCCTTCAACCGCTACCAAACGTCCTTGTAGTGTGTTGCTACGAGGTCCCGGTGGCGAGACGTTTAAAGCTGAGTTTGTAGCAACACTCAAATTCCAGCTTGGTAATATTCCGCTATGTCATGAGTTTTTAATAGTCAAAGGAACGACTCCTTCGCTGCTGGGTGTAGACTTTTTGCGGAAGCAAAAAGCCGTAGTTAATCTTGGAGAACTACGCCTTGAAATGAATAGTGTTTGTGTGCCATTACACCTTCCTGAGCATATGTCTAATAATTTGGTATATTTTCTAGAAAACATTACATTACCCGCACGCTCCGATGTTTGCATTTCTACAAAATGTGCTTTTAAAGAAAGTGTCCCTGAATCACTGCTAGAGACATGCGATGAATCTAGTCTACCCCGTGGCGTACTTTTGGGAAGAACACTGGTTAACGCTGCCACCGAAACGCTGCCGGTAAGACTAATTAACCTGACAGAGGAGGAAGTAAAAATAACCCCTATGACAGCGGTGGGAAAACTCGAAGAGGTGCATGTTTTAGATCCGAGCAATTCTTGTGAAACAACACCTGTCGATAATTTCAATATTTCTTCCGAGATTAGTAAAAAAGACCGCAACTCGTTCGACGATATGGTTATTCAATTCCATGACGTATTTTCGACGGGGCCATTGGACTTTGGCAGAACCACCCTTACTTATCACCACATAAATACGGGAGACACCGCCCCCATTAAGCAGCTGCCCCGGCGTGTACCAATTGCCAAAAAGAAGGAAATGGAAGATTTGATTTCTGATATGAGCCAACGCAACGTAATTCAACCATCACAGAGCCCTTGGTCGTCTCCTGTAGTGTTGGTACGAAAGAAAGACGGCTCAACGAGGTTTTGCGTTGACTATCGACGCCTTAATGACGTCACTATAAAAGATTCCTATCCGCTGCCTCGGATGGACGACATACTCTCAACACTACACGGATCAAACTGGTTTTCAACGATGGATTTGCAAAGTGGCTACTGGCAAGTCGAAGTTGACGAAGAGTCTAAGTCAAAAACCGCATTTGCTTGTTCCTCGGGTCTATACGAGTTTAATGTAATGCCGTTCGGGCTAACTAATGCGCCTGCTACTTTTGAACGCTTAATGGATGGTCTTTTCTCTGGTATAGCATGGCGGTCGGTTCTTGTGTACTTAGATGACGTCATCGTCCATTCGCGAACAGAATCTGAACATCTAGATCACCTAAAAGCTGTTTTTAGTCGTCTTCGAGAAGCTGGATTAAAGTTAAGCCCAAAGAAGTGTAATTTTTTTCAAACGAGAGTGCATTATCTCGGACACGTAGTGGGAAGAAATGGCCTCGAAACAGATCCTCAAAAACTATCCGCAGTCAAGGAATGGCCTATACCAATAAATAAAAAACAAGTGCGTTCATTCTTAGGACTTTGCTCCTACTATCGCAAATTTGTGGAGAATTTTTCTACAATTGCTCATCCATTAAACAAGTTGACGGAGGAACGGAACAAATTCCAGTGGAATGCAGATACCCAACAGTCATTCGAACACCTGAAAGAAAAACTTTTATCTCCACCAATTCTGGCGTTCCCGGATGAGTCCAAACCATTTATACTGGACACGGACGCATCAAACTGTGCAGTAGGTGCCGTCCTCAGTCAAGTTCAGGACAACAAGGAGTTAGTGATTGAATACTACAGTAAATCGCTCCAAAAGGCCGAACGTAATTATTGCGTCACCCGCCGGGAACTTCTTGCTGTAGTACTGGCTACTAAACACTTTCACCACTACCTTTTTGGCCGGAAATTTGTAATACGGACTGACCACGCGTCCCTTAGATGGTTATATAATTTCAAGGAACCAGACGGACAGATCGCCCGTTGGCTAGAACGATTGCAACAATATGACATGAGCATCCAGCATCGTAAAGGTTCCAGTCATGGCAATGCCGATGCACTTTCTCGAAGGCCATGTGGGGACTGCAAAAACTGCACGAAAGCTGAAGAAAACGATCACCAAGTTGTGCTAGCGATTCAAGTAGTACCCGAAAACATCGCAGAATTGCAAAAGGAAGATAAAACTCTAACAGTGGTACGGTCCTGGTTAAACTGCGGGGAAAGGCCACCAAAAAGTGACATTTGGGGAGAATCTAGCGATATAAAGGCGTATTGGCACATCTGGCAACTGCTTCTAATTGAGGATGACATTTTGAAATATAAACAAACTAATTATAGAGGCGAGCAAATGAAATTAATTGTTTTGCCTAAAAAGTTAGTGTCACTAGCAATCGAACAGCTTCATAACTCCGTAACCGGCGGGCATCTTGGACAGCGTAAAACCCTAAGCAAGGTAAAAACAAGATTTTTTTGGAATCGACGATCAGCGGATGTTAATCAATGGTGCATCGAGTGTCACGTATGTGCAGCCAGAAAAGGTCCACATAGAAAAACCGTGGGTAGGCTTAATCCCAGCCAGATAGGAGTACCCTTTGAAAGAATGGCAGTAGATGTTTTAGGTCCCTTGCCATTGACAATATCAGGTAACCGATATATCGTTATATGTATGGACTATTTTACAAAATGGCCTGAGGCATTTGCACTCCCAAACCAAAAAACTGAGGAAGTTGCAACGGCTTTAGTTAATGAAGTTTTTTGCAGATTTGGAGTCCCCTTCGCCTTACATTCGGACCAGGGGAGAAACTTTGAATCCGAAGTATTTCAGAAGACAATGGAGATACTTGGTATTGAAAAAACCCGAACTACACCTCTAAGGCCTCAATCCGATGGAATGGTGGAGCGTTTTAACCGTACAGTGCTGGATTATCTCGCAAAGTTTGTAGATCGAAATCAGAGAAATTGGGATGAACTATTACCTTTGGCCCTCCTCGCTTACCGTTCCGCTGAGCATGAGGTAACAAAATTTAGCCCCGCCCTTTTGACATTTGGCCGTGAGCTCCGGTTACCTATAGACCTGGTTTATCAATACCCATCTACTGCCATATCGGATGAATCAAGCTACTTGAAAAAACTTCAGCAGTCATTAGAGGAAATTCATGATATGGCCAGGCAACATCTTAAATTATCATCTGAAGCAACTAAATGTAGATACGACATGCGATCCCATCCACAAACCTTTTCTGATGGTGAGCAGGTATGGTTTTATTCTCCAACTCGAAAGAAGGGATATTGTCCAAAACTACAAACAGATTGGATAGGGCCGGCGAAAGTAGTCGAAAAAATCTCCGACCTTGTTTATAGAATACAACTGCCAGGGAAAAAGGCAAATAAAGTTATTCACGTCAATCGCTTAGCGAAATACCGTAAAACCGCTCTTGAGATACATACTCAGTCAGGAGACTAGAGTCTAAGAAGGGGGCAGTGTTACGAAAATTATAACCGGATTCAATTACACACCATTAATTGTTTTCGTCACTAAATATATCTCTTAAAAGAGATGGGCTCATTGAATTGTTATTGCCTACCTATCATCATCATAGAACTTAATAAGCACTAAATGAATTCATACGTCATACATAACAGAGAGCCACACTTTTGGATTACTGTTGCTCTCTCACGTAATTAGATTGTAAATCCAATTTATCCGCCTCGTTAAACAAAGAGTTGTTATGGAACAAGTGGAAGTAGAAGTCCGGAGAGAACCTGTTCTTCTTTTGTTTTCTTTTGCTTGGTGGAGTGGGTGACCTGTTTGACATTGACCAAAGCAGAATGTGTGCCAATGGTTTTTTTTTCTGGTTGCATTTTTTTTTTGGAGATGTAAAAAAAGGGCAGTCTGATTAAGAAGTAAAGCAAGCAAGTTGTTCGCACATGGTTTTTTAAGTCATCATCATCATCGCTTTGATCGAACCAACGAAAAACCAAAAACAACACCTCTCGGGAACCATCAACAGCAGCAGCAGCACAATAATTACAACGATATTAAACGAAGAATTCGCAACAATATTAAGTATCTGTGCGAAATTTCAAGTGGCTAGCTGTACGCGTTCGACCGCTATCGTAATTTCGACAGACGGACGGACATGATTAGATCGATTCAAAATGACGAGACGATCAAGAATATATATACCTTATGAGGTTCTAGATCAATATTTTGAGGTGTTTCAAACGAAAAGACTAGGTAAGTATACCCCATCCTATGGTGGTGGGCACAAAAAGTAACCTCGGAAAAAAAGTTTTAATTTAGGAATTCCGTGCTATCTACAAAATCCTTAATTGTTTTCCATACCACTCCTCTAAGTTGGTTCATGTCTGTTATCGCGTCCCCACCTAATTACCGGTGCCTGTTAGCCGCGAAAGCCGCTAAGCCCTGCTAGCCCTACACATGCCATCACTTGCCGCACCGATATTGCATAGGTGAGCTCGTAGTCCTATGTGTCACGTTATGATACCAAAAGCCATACTAACCTCCTTCTAACTTCCTTTCAGTAATAGCCTCGTCCTCTTACGATACGGATCAACCCATAGGATTTTCGCCGTCCTAGCGACTGTTTCGCTGCTCCACAGTGTAAGATGCGCGTTTGTCGCCCACGCCCTTAAATCGGACTGCGTCGACCCGATCTAAGTACCGGTGTCTGTTAGCCGGACAATGACATAGGTAATGGTCCAACATCTCATCATTTTCCCCTGCAAGCCCTACACATGCCTTCACTTGCCGCACCGATTTTGCATAAGTGAGCTCGTATTCCTATGTGTCCCGTTATGATAACAAAGGCTATACTGACCTCCTTCAGTAATAGCCTCGTCCTCTCACGATCAGGATCATCCCATAGGATTTTCGCTGTCCTGCCGACTATTTCGCTGTTCCACGGTGTCGCCCACGCCCTTAAAGGTCACTGTTTAATCGGAAAACATGCTGATAGACTAAAGACAGCAAGGACTTTTGCAGAAGCTGTGAGGACATCGAAGAAGAAGAGACTATACGACACCTTCTGTGTGTGTGTCCCGCACTAGCAGTCAGAAGGAGTTCCACTTTGGGTTTTCATTTCTTTCAGAACCTGTCTGATTTACCGGATGTGAACATTCGCAAGTTATTGGGCTTTTAAAGCGATCTGCATGGTTCAACAGTAGAAACTAGAAGGCATCTTCCTTCTTCTTCTGTTCCTGTGGTATCACAATGGACGAAAACGTCTAAGTGAGTCTGATGCAGACTGCCACTTAAGCCTAATCTAACAGGTCTCAACTTTCATTCAATTGCCTTCAAATTTGCCACAGATTTTTTTTTTTTTTTTTGGTCCAATAATAAAGCCTATTGAAACCTTTCATCACAACAAAATTTTAAGCCCACACTGATTCATCATTCACTTCATTAGCTGCTCAAATTGAAATTTTGCCACATGAACCACAGAATTAACCCTCTGTGCAAACACCAACAAAAACATACAGACACACACATGAAACTCAGAATTAACCCTCTGTGCAAACACCAACTAACACACACAGACACACACATGAAAAGTTAAGCAGGCCATTTTTGAAATTTTAATAAATGTAAAAATATTTCACTCGTATCAAAAAGCTTTTATCCCCCTCTCTTCAGAAGTAGAAAACCCCCCCCCCCCCCCCCCGCCCAAAAAAAAAAAATGTTACGATTTACATTTCGCATATATATTTTCATTTCGTTTTTAATCCACTCAAAAGCTAACATCTTATTTATGTAGTCAAACCAACAACAACAAATACAACAAGTAATCACAACAAATAATGTCGTTGGATTTAAAAGGAAAGAAATGAAATGAAATGAAAAGAACGAATGAAGAAAAGAGGCCTAAATGATTTCATGGAAAAAACACAAAAAAGTCGAATGTTTCTGGAGAGAAAATAAATTACCCACAAATCTACATAAATGGTAGAAAATCAGCAGAACGTAAAAATCCCCAAAAATATACATTTCTTTACTTTGTTCGCAAAGAAAATGTTTGATGACTTCATGACCTCTCTCTCTCTCTCTCTCTCCAGCAAATAAGGACATATGAAATCATACGAGAATCCTTCGAAGCATACAACATTAACATTAAGGCTTAACAAAATTTGAAAGGAAATTCACATAAATCGCAAAATAGAAATATTTCCATGTATAAATGTGAAAGTCTAAATGTACCATGAATGGGTATTGTGAAGGTTCACTCTTCTCCTTCTTTTTTGTATGGAACGATCCTTGAATGAAAAATGTTTCGCATTAAAATTCGAGTCTTTGTGAAACATTTGCAAGGAAACACATATACGAGATTACTTTGAGGTAGTGGCAATGCAACAAACAGCAAGCAGAGTTAAGGTGAAATTAAATTTTACATAAAAGCCTAGAAATTTATTATGACCATCAAAGGGTAGTCGATTGTGGAAAACTATACCACCAGGAAAATACTGCATATTAGAAGTTACAAAGTGTTAAGTTTGGATGTGCCGAATATTATATAACCTTTAACGTGGTCCGTGTTCGGCATTTGTAAAATTATTTATACGGTTTCTCTTAATAGCCAAAGACCAAACATTTAAAACGTTTTAAGTTCGACCTGCCAAAGCGTAAGGGAATATGTGTACATTATGTTCCAAATATCTGCCAAATCAGCCAAAAGCTGAACCTTCTAGGGGTCATTGATGTCAAATGGGGAAATCAGTTTATGTGGGATCTATGTCATGTTGTACACGTGCATTTCAACCAAATCGATTAACTAGTGCGGCTTCCAGGGGCTCAACATGCCAAATCGGAAGATCGGTTTATATAGGAGCTATATCAGATTATGGAGCAATTTCAACCATACTGGTCACGGATAATGGAATTTGTATCAGAATATTATATGCAAACTTGCAGCCAAAACGGATAACAATTAAGTCTTCCAGGGGCTCATGTTGTCGAATCGGGGGATCAGTTTATATGAGCGGATCACAAAAATCATACTTACTATGGTTGTTAAAAGTAAAGTCGGCAGATCTGCTTATGTGGGATCTGGAAATTGAAAATTTTTTTTTAAATTTTTTCTAATGGTCTTGCCAGGATTCGAACCCAGGCGTTCATCGCCATAGACGTACCTCTGCGCTACGTTGGCCTCCAGTGGGATGAGGATGAGGTTATGTACAGGGATTCGAAGTGGAGTGGAGAGGAGCAGAATTTTTAGAGTCCAGAGCGAAGCGGAGGCCACCGTAGCGCTGAACGCCTGGGTTCGAATCCTGGTCAGACCATTGGAAAAAAAATCAGCGATGGTTTTCCCCCTCCTAATGCTGGTAACATTTGTGAGGTACTATGACATGTAAAACTTCTCTCCAAAGAGGTGTCGCACTGCGGCACGCCGTTCGAACTCGGCTATAAAAAGGAGGCCCCTTATCATTGAGCTTAAACTTGAATTGACCGATCTCTCGATTTAAGGTCTTGGGTTCATAAAAGGCGCATTATTGTCCGATGTCGCCGAAATTAAAGACAGTGAGTTCTGTTATTCCCTTCGTCATCCTTCTGCAATTTGGCCCAGATCGGTCCAGATTTGAATATAGCTGCCATATAGACCGATCTCTCGATTTAAGGTTTTGGGCCCATAAGAGGCGCATATATTGTCCGATGACGCCGAAATTTGGGACAGTGAGTTAAATTAAGCCCCTCGAAATATTATTGGAATTTGGCCTAGATCGATCAAGATTTGCATATAGCTGTCATATAGACCGATCTCTCCATTTAAGGTTTTGGGTCCATAAAGGCGCGTTTATTGTCCAATTTCGCTGAAATTTGGGACAGTGAGTTGTTTTAAGCCACTCTTCAATTTGATGCCGATCGGTTTAGATTTGAATATAGCTGCCATATAGACCGATCCCTTGATTTAAGGCTTTGGGCCCATAAAAGGCGCATTAATTGTCCAAGGTCGTCAAAATTTGGGACAGTGAGTTAAGTTAAGCCCCTCGACATACTTCTGCAATATGGCACAAATCGGTCCAGATTTGAATATAGCTGCCATGTAGACCGATCTCTCGATTTAAGATTTTAAGCCCATAAAATACGCATTTATTGTCTGATGTCTCTGAAATTTCGGACAGTGAGTTGTGTTAGGCTCTTCGACGTTCCTCTTTAAATTGGCCCATATCGGCCCAGAATTGAATATTGAATACTTGGCCCAAACCGATATCTTGTTTTTAAGTCTTGCCCCCATAAAATGCTCATTAATAATCCGATTTCACTGAAATTTGACACATTGACTTATATTAGGCTTTTCGACACCCGTGTCGTATATGGTTCAGATCTGTTTATTTTTAAATATACCTACTAAAAAGACCAATATTTTTTTATACTTCATTGAACAATGACTTGTACTTATTAGTATTTGGTCCAAATCGGATCATATTTCGATATAATCGCTACGGGGCATAAGGAATGCATTTTTCACCGGATTTTGACGAAAGGTGGTTTACATATATACCCAAGGTGGTGGGTATCCAAAGTTCGGCCAGGCGGAACTTTTTTAGGTTATCAACTTGGCACGAATGGTGGAGGTCATAATATTTCAATTTCAGTCAAATCGGGTAAAAACTGCACACTATAGAGGATCCAGAATTATATTCGGGATATCAGTTTATAAAAGAGCTATTCCAGGTTATAAACTGATTCAGATCATGCTTATCGAGAAATTTGGAGGTCATAGTAGAAGTAATTGTGCAAAATGTCAGCCAAATCTGGTAAGAACTGCGCACTATAGAGGCTCGAGATTGATTTATGTATGAGCTATATCAAGTTATAGACCGATTCAAACTATATTTGCCACGAATCTTGGTGGTTATAATAAAAGTCATTGTACAAAATTTGAGCAAAATCATATTAGAATTGCGCCATCTAGGCGCTAAATAAATTATATCGATTGATCGGTTTATATGTAAGCTATAACTAAATCTGAACCGATATGTTTCATTTTCATTCCCAACGATCTACATCAGGTCACTGTTGAGGTATTACAAATGGAATGATTAGATTTGAATACCCTCATCCCATGGTGGAGGCTATAAAAAGGCACCATTTATAAGCTTAAATATATGGATACTTTATAAACTGTTATCTCTAGAAGCGATGAATTGACCACCGATATCTTTTAATTGAACACCTTGTGCCTTTTTCCTTTGGGGTCACAAAAAATAAGGTGTAGGCCAACAGCCCAGCGTCGATTCAAGACCTCAAAGATTGAACTCGTAAGGCTATCAAGGATATAGGGAAGCCACTTTGCGATTTGGTTACAAATAATTTCATGAAAAGGATGTGATGAGGT